>NC_041393.1:6218525-6309330 GCF_002162155.2 Triticum dicoccoides | reverse complement strand
CGGTGGGCTTGCGCTGAAGTTTTTGCCCAATACTGGATTGGTTTTTAACTTTGTCTTTTGGGTCTTGTTTGCATAATGTTCGGACCAGATTGTAAAATTCACTTTTTTGATTGGTCCAGGTCCTTCGGAACCCTCCCACCGTTAAAAAAAGAGAGGACATTTTCTTAGGGGCTTCACGAGAAGAGATAAGGTTGTCTTTTTAGGGGAGCGGATATGTCTCGCCCGCAGTGAGTGCTCGCCTCTAGGGACGCTGTAGTGAGTCGGCCCGTTAGTTGTTGTAAACGTCAGTTTTTTGTTCTTTTTGTTTCTTTATTTTTTACATATTCTGGAAAAATATATGTTATTCATTTTTTTAAACATTTGAATCACTAAAATATGTATGTACCATTCAAAATGTTCGAACATTTAGAAAATGTTAACTTGCTTCAAAAAAATGTCGAAGACTTTAAACAAATGTTTGCACAATATAAAAAGCATTTCATTCAATTAAAAAATATTCACATGTTTCAGAAATATTCTTTTGTGTTATTAAAAAATGTACATACAATGTACAAATAATTCAAATAATTTTACGAAAAAGTTGTGTACCATTCAACAAAATGCACATTAAAATTTTTCAGTTGACAAATTTCAAAAATATGTTTGTGATATTTAGAAAATGTATATAAAATTGGAAATAAAATAGCATATATTTAAAAAAAATATCCAAAAGTATATTTTTAAAAAGTCCAAACATTTATCTACAGAACAATGCTCACCATGTATTTGCAAAATGTTCAACGTATATCAAAATAATCTTCCACGTGTATACAAAAAAGTGTAGAACTTGTATTAAAAAGTAGACATGTGTTGTAAGAAAATGAAAATTAAAAAGAATCTGAAGAAACCAAAGAAATTGATAAAAAAAGGGGGCATGCACACGTCAGCCGGCGTTTTTTCAAAGACCCGCCGCCTCGGCTACCGTTAGACTTGGTACTAACCAATAGCTCAGCCTCGTCTTTATGTTGCAAAAATGACAGTGTTGCATAACCTTTTGCAACAGAGATCATGTTGTAGAAACTTTTGCAACGAAGGTCCTGTTGCGTTTTTTTTTTGCAACAGGGATCTTGTTATGGAATTTTTCTTTAACTTTACTCTGTTGCGGAATATTTTTGCAAAATAGGTCCTGTTGCAGAACCTCATTGCAACACAACACTTGTTGCAAAGCACCTCCGATGATTTCCTCAGTGACAGTTCATGGCAGCGAACACACGATGCTTCTGGTTCTAGGAGATAATTTTAAGTGTGGGCCCAGGAAGGCATCGTGGCAAGTGGATCCGGCGATGGACGCGGCTGATTGATAGCCTTTCCCATAAAAAACACAGGTAAACAAAAAAAAAAGGGAAAAGAACCACGTAATAAAACCTTTTTTTTGAGACATACCACGTAATAAAACCTGTCCGTACCAGTCTATGAAACACCTTCCCAACACCGCTTCAATGGGCTCACTCGGCCCAGCCCGGCCCAACTCGCTCTCCACAAGGCCTGCTCTCTTCTTCATCTTAGGCCGCAAGAAAGGAAGAGCGAGAGAGACCGAAGAAGAGGAAAAGTCCGCCTCGCCGCACCCCCACACCCGCCGACGACGCCATGATTCCCAACCTCTCCGCCCTCGAGAACCACTTCGGCGCCGCCGCCGCCGGCAGCGACGACTTCGCCGGCCTCTTCTCCGCCGACGCCGCCGACCAGCTCGCCCTCGAGTTCCCCACCTGCAACGACGTGCGTGAGCCACTCCCCTCCCCCTCCCCCGATCCCCTTCTCCCTCGCCCCGATCCGCCGGCCTCTGATCCCGTTTGTTGTTTTTCCCCCGGTGGCAGTTCGATGGGTTCCAGAAGGCGACCAAGGAGATGGTGAACAACAAGAAGGGGACCACCACGCTCTCCTTCATCTTCGACAAGGGCGTCATCGTCGCCGCCGACTCCCGGGCCAGCATGGGCGGCTACATATGTGAGTCCCCCTCCTCCTTACCTCGGGGGTGCTAGGGTTTGGTCGCGCGCGGGTTCGATTTGCGGCGTCGATGCGTGATTTAGGGTCCGGGAGTTTAGATCTCCTCGCCGAATCTGGTCCCTTTGTCGGGCGATTTTGTAAGGGATGGCACGCTTGTGATTAGCAATGTTGGGGATGCGTTTGCTTACTCTTGTGGACTACGCTGTAGGTTTCCGTATCTGGTAATTCAGGGCAGTGATTCATATTTTTATAAAATCTCATAGCAACCTGAGTAAGGTGTGAAGAAGAACTTCTGCTTAGGTCTAGTGTGCAGCAAAGAAAAACAGGCACAATCTCACACAGTTGAGCCGCAAAGTGCAGTGCCATAATCACACAGCAGTTACTCTGCTTGGCTCTGGCGATTCATTTGGATCATGTGATGATACTATTTATCTGCTGGAACTAAGAAGAGATGTACTCTGTAGTAGAATTGGTGAATCTATGTGACGCAGAGATACACTAAGACCATGGAAACAAATATATTAGTTTTGCTAATGCTTTCCAGTGAATTCAAGTCTGCTTATTTGAAGGTCCAACATTTGTGCATACTGATTTGTGTCCTTTGTGGTTTGGGGAAAGAAAATACAAGGCTGTGGTTATTGTATAATGCTTATTTTTCTGCAAGCTCTGATCCTTCCGCAAAATTGCCCTTGCGTGTTTGTTATCATTAAGAAGAACTTTCTGCAAGAACTATTTGTCGTTGTAGAAGGCTTTTGTTTGATGCAAGGATTATCACTTAAACACTCACCAGTTTATATCTCTGTTCTCTAAATGATAGCTTATTTCTTTCCCTGCAGCTTCGCAAACTGTGAGGAAAATCATCGAGATTAATCCCTACATGCTGGGAACCATGGCTGGAGGTGCTGCTGATTGCCAATTTTGGCATAGAAACTTGGGGGTCAAGGTAAAATACCACCTGCTTGTCTACTTGCATCTCATCATTGCATAGTAGGGATAACAATAAATTCTTCTTTCAGTGCCGGCTCCATGAGCTCGCGAACAAGCGGAGGATCTCCATTGCTGGTTCTTCAAAGACGTTGGCTAATATCCTTTATTCATACCGCGGGATGGGACTTTCAATCGGTACCATGATTGCTGGATTTGATGAAACTGTGAGTGGCGCTTTGACACATTTTAATCTCGTTAAGCTGTATGTATGTCTATGCTTATTTCTTAATAATTCTGCTCTTGATCTAGGGTCCGGGCTTGTACTATGTTGATAGCGAGGGTGCAAGGCTCAAGGGAAGCCGATTCTCTGTTGGTTCTGGCTCTCTATATGCTTATGGTATCTTGGACGAGGGGTAGGTTTTTTTTGTAATACCTCTAGTATGTTGCTTTGCTCGCTGCTCATACTATCTGGAAGTTGCATGCCCTTATGTTTGTGCTTTACATTTCAGTTACAAATTCAACATGTCAGTTGAGGAAGCTGCTGAGTTAGCTCGGCGGGCTATTTACCACGCAACATTCCGTGACGGAGCTAGTGGTGGCTGTGTTAGTGGTATGCATTCTGTTTTTTAGTATTTATCCTGATATTTGTGTTAGAATTTTTGTACATTACCTTGCTTTGCGTAACAGTCTACTTGTGCAGTCTAGTTCCATATAAGGCCCATCCTTTTTTATTCATTTAGCAACAACAGCAAACAATATTAACGACAAACGACCTTCAACAGCATAATCTGGCTTTACTGTTATCCTTACAATTTTAAGCCAAGTTGCCTTGGTCAAATATGTGTATGTTACATCCACGATCTAATCAAGTACTGAACAAGTAATGCTGAACCTTCGGCCCATTCTTGTCAGGTTTTGTATGTCAGAGGTGCTTATGTCCTTTGTAGATCTTATAAGTGGAGTTACAAAATGAATTTCCTCTTGATTATCTGCTCCTGTCTGAGTATACATATTGTGGCTGATAATTACCTGTTGATACTGCTTTGATTTCAGTCTACTATGTTGGCCCTGACGGCTGGAAGAAGTTGTCTGGAGATGATGTTGGAGAGCTGCACTACCACTACTACCCAGTCCAGGCGGCTCCTGTCGAGCAAGAAATGGCCGAGGCCCCTTCTGCGTCAACCTGATTGATGTCATACGAAATTCCGTGAACTGTGTTGAAGCACCTTGTTTTATGGACTGGGGGCTTGTTTGTCTCCTCCTCGACATTAGAGTGTTCTCCTCCGAGACCTGCTGATGTTCACCTTACGCATCTGTTATGGCAATGTGGTTGTAGACTGATGAATGTTATAGATGTTTCCATGAAGTTTCATTTGAATTCGCTTGCTTGCTTGATGTTATGAGTTTTATGTTGCTGCTGGATAGTCTGGACCTAGGGTGGGCAAATGAAGATGCTTTTTAATTCAACGGCCGGTGAGGTGACTACGAACTGAGAAGTGCACATTTCTTGGCTGAAACTGATGGTCCGACGGATGCTGAACAATCGTGCTGTAAACATTAGGCGAAAAAGTCTCATATTCAAACCTCACTTTTTGCACGCAGAGGTAAAAAGATGGACTCGCTCGTTTCCTAAAGAATTGGCGGCACCGCAGATTTCGAGCTTTTCGTTCCTCTCTGAATTTTACTACTCTGATGTTTATTGGAGTAGTAAAAATATCTCTTTTTAGACATTGTAAAATATCTTTCCAAATTGTAAGTGTCACACATGTGGCATGAAGTAACAACGCCCTGACGCTTTTATAACTAAAATTGCCAAAAATAAAATCTAAGAAAAAACTGGAATTTGCCATCCAAGCTGAAATTTGCCATCCAAACAGAACGTTGTCATACTTCATAACTAAAGTTGCCATCCTCGGGTAACCAAAGATGTCACCAAAAAACGTCAGGATGGAACTGCTTCGTGCCACACTCGTGGCACTTGTCAGGGTCCAATATCTTTTCGTAATACAGTATTTCCGCAACCAAATAAAAACGCATGCGCCGCCGCCCCTTTCTCTTCTTCCCCTTCCCATAGCGCAACCGTCAACCCAAATCGTCCACTCGCCAGGAGGAACCACCGCCTGCGATGAAGCGACGAATCTGGGAACGGCGCGCGGCCGCCGGCGAGGGAAACTAGCCAGCAGTGCGTGCCACCGTCGGCCCAGCGCATACGATGCCGACGAGGAGCGCCGCCACGCGCGAGGAGGTGCTCTACCTCCACTCCCTTTGGCGCATCGCCCCGCCCGCCCCTGCCCCTGCCGGAGGCTCCCGCCCCACCCGTGCCGCCTCGCCGAGGATGTGGCTATGAGGATGGGCAGGTGGAAGACTCAGATCCCACCCAGTCTGACAACTACCAACAGCAACAGTCCTACACCAGACGGGCACACAACAGTCCTACACCCAGACCATCGTGGGTGCACAGCAAGAGCAACATTGGGCCACCGGACAACAACAATAGGAGGGGAAGGAGGAGAAGGGTGAGGACGATGATATCCGGATGATACATCCAGCGATTCGAAGAAGAAGGGTAGAGGGAGAAAGCTTCAACATGCGGGAACGCGAGCTGTTGTGTGATGCATGATTAGCCACTAGCCTCATTCCGATCCATGGCACGGAGCAAAGGGCAGAACATTTTGGAAAAACATTCACATTTGGTTCCACGAACACAAGCATTTCAACGTTTACTCCGACACGGCCATCCGCAACCGTGAATCAAAGTCCCTCAACCATAGATGGTACACCATCAAGAGGACGGAATGAAGCATCTCATCGCACGGTGGCCTAGCGGTGCACAAATCACCAAGCAAGTAAGTTGATCACTAGCAGGATGTGCTTAGTTTTGTTGCTCACTAGACGGATATGCATTGTTCACAATGTGTCACGTTGTAGCCTTTCTCGTGCTTGTTTGGTGTACAAGAAGTTGGAGAAGAAGAACTTCACCGTCACGCATTGTTGGTTGAAGTTGAATGGACAACCAAAGTGGAACCTTTTCATAGCCAAGACCGCCGCCCAAGCCATAGAGGGAGAAACCGGTGACCCAACCGACCCAACCCAAGAACCGCCAAAAAAGGTTAGAAGATTTTTATGGGGGAAGAAGTTGGAGGAGGAGAGAGCGAAGCGAGAAGGTGCGTTGGCCAAGCTGATGGAGAGGTTCGAGGACATCTTGTCAAAGAAGGAGGCATGCGTGAAGCGCTCAGACCTCAAGGAGGAGAAAAAGGCGGAGAGGTTTAAATTGTTGATGGAGGTGACAGACAAAAAGTTCAAGCTCAAAGAGAGGAAAGCCGCGCTCAAGCCTCAAGGTAAAGAAGTTGAAAATCACAGCCAATGCCGATGATGCCAAGATGTTGACATTTAATTTGGATGACTTGGGTGCCGACGTAAGAATGATCGTGCAATCCGTCCGCTACCAGATGTTGCAGTGGCAGAAAAATGAGTTGATAGCGGCGGAGGTGGACGCGGACGCGGAGGTTGCCTACGCGCCGACGACGACACCTTGATCGGTGAGCAGATGGTTGGGATTTGCCGGTCCGGCAAGGCATAATTTTGCACGGACTGTCGAACTAATGTTCTTTTGGATTTAGGCATGTAAAAACTAAGCATACTTGCCTCCTTTTAGTTGTGATTGGGCATGCGATCCCGCGTTGGTGTGACCCCGCGCGCTGTATGGATCAAACTATATTTGAATTTTAAATTGACCTTGACTGACGGCATTGGATGGCCGGCTCCGCATCCTTGTCCGCGGACGGATGCTGGAGAAAATTTGCTTGTTGTTGTCTAAGATGCCATAAGAGATTTTTTTAGCCATAGGAGTGTTGCAGTAAATATATTTTTCAGTCTAAGTTGTATGGGAATATCTTTTTGTGAGATATTCTTTTGATGATTTTTCGGCAACCCACGCGGTTGGGCTCCCTCTCGCAACCAAAATAGAAACTCAGCCGCCGCCGCCGCCCTTTTCTCTTCTTCTCCCTCCCTCCCTGAGCGCAACCGTCCACCCAAATCCCCCGCTCGCCAGGACGAACCGTCGCCTGCGATGACGCGCCGAAGCCGGGAACGGCGCGCGGCCGCCGGCGACGGAGACCCAGCCGGCCCCCCGCATTACGACCCCGACGAGGAGCGCCGCCTCGCCGAGGAGGTGCTATACCTCCACTCCCTCTGGCGCAGCGGCCCGCCCGCCCCCGCCCCCGCCGGGCCTCCCGCGCAACCCGCCGGAGGCTCCCGCACCACCCGCCCCGCTCGCGCCCGCCCCAAACAGCGGAAGCGCCGCAGGATCGAGCGCCCCGCCGCGGAGCCCGAGGGACCCGGCGCCGACTGGCCCCTCGCGCCCTCCCCGCCCGCCTCCCCATCCCCCGCCTCCTGGCCCGACGCCACCCCCGCGCCCAGGCCACCGCCGCAGCAGCCTTCCCCCGCCTCGCTCGCGCAGCGGGACGCCCTCCGCGCCGCGGAGGAGTTCTTCTCCGGGCGCGGCGCCTCGGGCGAGTCGGAGGGCTCCGAGTCGGAGGACGGCGGGGACGCGGCGGCGGAGTTCTTCCTGGGGCTGTTCGAGCGGGACGCCGCGCTGCGGGGGTACTACGAGCGGAGCCACGAGGAGGGGGAGTTCCGGTGCATGGGGTGCGTGGGGAGGAAGGGGAAGGGCAGGAGGTTCCGGGACTGCAAAAGCCTCGTGCACCACGCGCGCGACGCCACGCGCTGCGGGAGGCCGCTGGCGCACCGCGCGCTCGCCGCCGCCGTCTGCCGCGTGCTCGGCTGGGACGTCAAGCGGCTGCCCAGCATCGTCATCGACCCCCGCGGCACGCTCGGCCAGGCCCTCCTCGCCAGGGAGGGCGAGGGCGAGAGCGACGCCGCTGCTATTGCTCACGAAGCAAAGGTTTCTCATCCCATTCGTTGCTGCAGGTCGCTGACTGACGAGACTGTGTGCTAGTGCTTCGGCTGATTTTATTGTTGATTGCAGGACAATGTTGATGCTGGGGAGAATGGCCACAAGGATGCAGCGAAGGTGTGCACCTTGTTACGGTTAAATGGTGTTTGTTGATGGTTGGTGAGATTGCTGGTCAATTAATCTGGTTTGGTTATTGATTTCAGGAGGATGTTGGTCTGGAGAAGAATGGCTCCTTGAATGATGAAAGGAAGGTAACAATGGTGTGCAAAGTTGTGGAGTGTTTGTTGATCACTGATGAGATCACGAGGCTGCTGTTTGTTGTTCTGATTTGGTTGTTGATTGCAGGAGGATGTTGATAGTATAATGAATGAGGGCCCCTTGAGTGATGGGGATGCGGTGAAGGTTATGATCTAATTGGTGGTTAAATGATTACAGATTGATGATGAAATTGCTGCTGGATTATGATCTAATTTGGTTGTGACTTTCAGGAGGATGTTGATAGTATAATGAATGACGGCCCCTTGAGTGATGGGGATGCAACAAAGGTCTGGAACATGTTAAATGATTACAGATTGATGATGAAATTGTTGCTTGGTTATGATCTACAATTTGGTAGTGACTTTCAGGAAGATGTTGATAAAGGGAAGATTGACCCTCCAAGTAATAACAATGATGAAGAGGTTCATGAGCAAGGGAATGGTACAGGAACTGCTGAAAAGGTCTGTATTGATGATAATTAGCCATATAAAGGTTAAAACTCCAATATGATGTACAATAGTATTTTCATGATTTTGGTTGTTCAGTATTTTCTTATCACATGCAGTTTAATGCTTTCTTACACTATCTGACGTAACTGTTGTTTGGCATGCAGGAAGGTGCTATTGGCACTAAACAGGAGCATCCTAAGAGTGCAGATGATATGAGGGGCACTTGTGATGTCAGACTAGAAAACAATTCATCGAAGGTGCGTCTCTAACCTTCACATTTGCATAACGTGATTGTTTTCTTCTGCTTATTGTAATTTTGGCATGCAGGAAGAAGCTGCTACAGAGAATAAGGAGGAGCATACTGACGTGTTGTTGACTCCGGAGATGATATTGGTAACTTGGGAAACAATTTAATGGACTCATCAAAGGTATTGTCTCTCTCTCTTAACTCGTGGCATATTATCATGCTTGAAATAAATCTGTTTTAAACCCCATGTACTGTGTGCAATCACTACCTTAGCTGTACTCGTGCACTCATGACATCTGGACATCACGAAAGGAGATTCTAGATTGACAAGCCACTCACTGAACGTGTTGTCGTCCACCTGCCCATCCTACCCTCGCCAGTTTACAGCGCTCTCATCCAACCAAAAACGTTAACCCATGACTGGGCAGGGCCAACGATGAACACCCGTAATGCCACAACAATAACAACGGGCCATTTCTGCCTGCCAACCCAAGCCTTGCCCGCAACCGTCTTTGGCCATCCAACCTCCGCTCCCATGTCTCCTGCCTCCCTGACCAACTTCACCGGATCAGGCCACCCTGACCCTCTCACAGACTGATCCGGTCACATGACTCGTGCCACCGATGGGGCCATCATCATGGGTAGTTTGGTACTCCCACCGACTTCACAGCTTGCACAATGTTGTCAGATCTGCTGCATCTGCATTTCAAGGATTACACACAATCCCACCATTCATTTTGGCATTACCAGACCTCATGTATATTTTTGTTATGCTAAATTGGGACATTATATTGCTGAGACACTGTTTAGGTAATAGAAGCAACACTCTTCCGTCCTCCTTCAAAAGATACACATGTTTGGTGCATTATCTTATATTTTTCTGGTTTTGCATTTTTGTACTGGTTGTAATCGTATATTTTGTTGAAAAAGTAGTATGTCAAACAGTATATTTGTGGGTTGCACTGGTGTACATAGATATTTTTTCTAATGCATTTTTGTGATAGGCAAACATATTTGTCATACATTTTTTTATTCATTCAAATTATAAAATTGGATGTGAGGAAGTGAGTCTCAGCCCAATTTGTGGAGGAATGACGTGAAGACATACTAAGTGGCATGATATTTGATGTCCACCAGTCCTGATTTGGATTCTCAACCACACGTTCTTATCGAACTCTCCGGATCTCTTTTTTGTAACATGATATCCAGATCTCATTAGTGCTGGAGTACACCAAAAATGGTAATTGAACAACAATATACTCCTTCACACATGCATTTCAAAACTCAATTTTGACTATTAATTTGACTAACAAGACGTGGGTTATGTTTCACAAAAATTGTTTTATCGGATTCGTGTTTGAACAAAGTTTCAAATGGTATAATTCTTTATGACATAGGAGTATAAGACATAGTTAATCAAATTAGCGGTCAAAGTTAAATCATGCAAAATAAGGACACCATGTAAAAGGGGACAGAGGAAGTATGCCTTCTCTTTACATGCATTTGGCCCAAAATCAATTGAAATGTGCGCTGTGATGATAAACTCCCTCCTCCTCGAATTACTTGTCTTGGATTTGTTAGATACGGATGTATCACGTACATCCGTATCTAGACAAATCTAAGACAAGTAATTCGGGGCGGAGGTAGTAGAAAGGTAGACTTAAAATGTCTGAAGAGAAACTGCTCGGCATGACCAGCTAGCTATCTTACGAACCAACACTAGAAGTTTCTGAAGAGAAGTCCTGGATGTATATAATTGGGTGAAGTATGTATGAAACTCCAAAACTTGAAGGAGCAAATATCATCCCACAATGTACATGCAGTAATTTATTTGACTTGTTTTGGAACTGAGGAGTGTTTGTGTTTTGTGTGTGTGTGTGTGTGTACGTGGAGTCTGCAGATGTGAACCGAGATCATCCGAACATTCTCCTAGCTGGCTGTTGTGATGGCACCCACATACTTTCCGATGACATCAGTATTTGGCTACTTGCTGATGCTAACTTCATTTTTTCTGGAATGCAGAGTTGAAAGTTGAGATGGTGCTGTGTACACACGAACTGAAGGAGCACATCCTGGCATCTATCCAACCCGACCATGTGGAGAAGGCGGGCGACCATTTTCTATTCTGTTTCGTGAATTCTACCTGAGCATTTCTCGATTTTGCAGTTGTGTAGTTAATCAACTGTTCTTCTTCCGTGGCCTAACTGGAGCATAGCTCGTTCTCCCACTGGAGCACTCTCATGTTAATAGAGAAGTTTCTGTTGTGGCCAGTTAGATTCAGTTGCAATTTCTTAAAATGAATGAAGTGATGTGGTCCTTCTTTCCCTCCCAGTCGAAAGGTTTCTGAGCGTTGTTGTGGCATTGGTTACAATTTCGACAAAATATCGTTGGAGTAAAGAATCGCTTCTCCAACCATCAATTCTACTGACCAATTTTTCAATCAAGGAATTTCAAACACCCTACTCTGTCTGTTTCAAAATACTTGGAAGCCTTAGTCAAACTTTTGTAAGTTTGGCCAATGTATATGTAGAAAAATATATTAGCAGCTGCAAGACTACAACATCAAATAACTCTCCTTAAAAGACATACCAATTGCAAAGATTTGAAGGTAGTCAATAGACACCCTTCGTCGGCGTAGGATCGAACGTCGTTGAGGTAGGAAGAGTCTGGGGAGACTTTATTTCAACATGCCATGGCCACCACCACCTTTTCATACCGCCATAAAAACAAAAACCTAAGGAAAAGAAAACGAGATGTGTGTGTCCCCACTCCTCTTCCGTTGATGAGGCCGCCGACCGAGGAAGAGGAGGGGTACCGAGGCAGCGGCATGTAGAAAAGCTTTGGTGGCAGCAACTATGGTTGGGAACCCCAGACAGAGTTTACTTTGAGGCCTTGTGTTAGGCACGTTCACAATTGAAAGACGGTAGATTGTATAGTTAGATTGCAGCCCTAATATTGATATGCATAACTAGAGGGGTTTACATTATATTATGGCGTGTTGCTCACAAGCGCGTGCTTCAGGGATTCAACATGTAAAAATATGATTGGTAGTTTGATCTAGACTATCAGATAACTAGTTTAGTTATCTTGCTGTTGTTGACGATTAGTCCACAATTGTCAAGCGATGCCTATAACCTGTTGACCACCATGGTCAACATTTTCAAATGGTGTTTCCCCATACTCATAGAGTTTGAACAACTCATCACCATTTTAACAACTATGCAAGGCCTTTTCTTCACCGGCGCGGACTCCGCCAAGGTGACCCGTTGTCTCCGATGTTGTTTATGCTCGTATGGAAGTTCTTAGTGCCATCTTAAAACCTAAAACCTTAAAAGTGCATGCGCACCTTTTGGAGAGAACGAGCGGCCGGCTCGTGACCGCACGATCACGTCGCGATCGCATCGCGCGAGCGCCAGGTGCTGCCTGGTCTGTTCCCTCCCACCGCGCGGTTGTGGGCGAGTTGTCCTCATCCGACCCAGCGCGGGACCCACATGTAAGCGACTAGAGGGCGATCGTGGGCGGTGGTTTCGAAACACGAGCCATTCTCTCCCCCATTTCCTCCGCTGGCCGTGGCATTCCCGTTCATCTCCTCCCTTTTCTCTCTCGCTCTCGCCCAGCAACTACAGCGGAATCGCGCCACAACTCTCAAATCGCCGGCGGATTCGTTGCTGGACCGCGAGGTGGATTCGCTGCTGGCCCTTGCCGGCGTTGTAGGCACCTACTACTATCCTCCCTTTCTCTGTCTCGTCGCCGGGGTCTAGGTCATGTCGAGGTCGTTGGTGGCGGAAATGGCGGGCTGGGATTCCTAGGGTTCCTATGGCATCAACTGTCTCGTATGGTTGATTTGGTGTAGACGTGTCGTGTGTGCTTCCGTTCGACTCTACTGTCCTTGGATTTGTGCGGCAGCAAGGGACAGTGGTGGTGGGGATTCATGGTGGGAGGGTGCGTTGGTGTCGGTGGAGTGGTTGTTGGGATTTGCGGTCGACATAGACGTCCGCGGAGGCCTTCTGTTGTCCTTCCCCTCTCTGTCTCGCCGCCAGGGATGAGGCCGTGTCAAGGTTGATGGTGGCGGATTTGGCGGGCTGCATAGGGTCCCTTTCTGCCCCTTTCTGTGCTTGCTTCGACTTGATCTTCATATGCTTCGATTTTGTGCGGCTGCAAGGGGTAGTGATGGTGGGGATTCATTACTAAGTGTTTTGTTGGTCATGGCCGAGTGGTGCTTGGGATTTTTGCGGTTTGAGGTATGTGTGCGCCCCATATACCATGTTCTGGTCCTCGCTGCGGTTTGTTGTTGGTAGATGATGTCCTAGATGTGTGCAATGCAATGGCTGATTGAACTAGTTTTTGGTTTAGTTGCACAAAATTCTACCCAGTTGGTTGCATCCCTTTTTTTAGTTGGCTGTTCACATGTTCTGCACTTTGCATTAGTTGTCATGCTTAGTTGGCTTCCTATTTGTACTAGGTTGGCTGTCTATATGTTGTTCAGTTGCACAAGTTGTCTTCTCAGTTGACTGCATCCCTATACTAGTTGGCTGTCCACATGTTCTGGTCTTTTGCACTAGTTGTCATGCTTAGTTTGCTTAATGTTTGTACTAGGTTGGCTGTCTATATTCTGTTGAATTGCACAAGTTGCCCCGCTTCCATGTTCGAGTTGCTCCTGTAGGTGCCCTGCTGGTGCACCTACTTGTCCATATATTCTAGTTGCATAGAAGATTAATCACAGTTGGTCGATAGCCTGTCCATTTTTTGCTGCATACTTGTCCATATATTTCTAGCTGGCTATGCATTTTTTTGTCCCAGTTGTACAAGTTATCATACTCAGCTGGCTGTCTTTAGTTAACTATTTTTATTCCTAGTTATACTTGCCTTAGTGAAACTAGTTGGCTTATATGTTGTCCAGTTGCACAAGGTTAACTGCCCAGTTGGTTGCATCACTGTAGCAGTTGGCTATCCACATGTTCTACAGTTTTTGCACTAGGTGTCTTGCTTATGTGTAGAGGTCTGCAGATCAAAGTAACCTTTTAAAGTCTTTTGTAGTTTGCTTGTGCATCTTCTAACTATGTTTTCTTTTCTTGTATTTCCCCCGCAGGCTAAAAATGGTTATAATAGGAGGAGATGCGGATGTCAATGAAGAATATGTATTTTTTCATTCTTTTCTGTGTCTTTGAGTTGTTTTTAACTTATCCATGTATATATTCTTTTTTTCATGTTTTTTTGGTTGCTTAATTAGGGTTCTCGAAGTCAGTCCTTTCGCCGGAGGGCTAAGCGTGCTGCTAATCGCGAGCCATGCCATGCGCGTAGTGTTAAGGAGGGAGAGGAAGTTGAGGTAAGTGGCATGCTGATGACACAAGCACATTATTTTTGTTTTGTTTGGGTCATATAATATATTTTTGTTTTTTTCATATAATATATCAGTTTCGGGTTGTAAAGCAGACTAGACGTGCATCAGTTGCAAGGGGAGCTGAATCATCTACTATGGTAAATAAATCCTTGAATATGAGTCTTTCTCGCTTTTTAGACGGTGATGAAATTATGCAGCCATTGGCACCACTATTTGTTGTAGTTGCTCAATAACAATCTTCTAGTTGACATCTGCTCATCTTGATCTAAATATAGTTTTCCGAGAAGTTGACATGAGTTGGCATGCTCTGTTTTTCATTGGTGTAGAATATTTTATTTTTGTATTAGTTGGTATGCTCCTTGTTTTTTACATGTGATCTTTTCCATGCCACCATTTTGTGTAGGCAAGAGTTGCTGGAGGAGCTGCGTCATCTTCCGCAGCAGATGCTGTGGTATGTGTGTATTTTTGTGTGTTTAAGAGCTGTTTCTTGCAAACTTTTTTAGTTGCTTGTTATCTTCTTGCAATATCATGCTTATCGTTGCATATCCCCTAGAACTTTTTGTAGTTGTCAGGTCAAGTATATTTCTTAGTTTTCTTGCAGGTCGCACACTGATAATCTGCAGTTGTCATCATGAGCTTTCACAGTTGCACAACAATATCATATTAGTTGGCATCATCCATTTTATGTTTATATAGTTTTGGCAAGCAGTTGGTCTTTTTTTTGTATACTGATCCAAATGATCATTCATAGTTGTTTTTTCAGTCTAGTTTCTTGTTTTGTGTTTAATGTTTTTATTTTCTCATCAACAGGGCAGCAGTGAATGAGGTTAGGTGGCCGCACGGGAAGATGTGGAGCGACAATCACAAGCGGGCAGGATAAGGGCATCACCAGGGCGGTTTGCGAAGTTCAACAACTCTCTATCCCCACCGCAGAAGTCTGAGTTAGTTTCAAGGTTTTTTTGGGGCCCCTTGAACTTATCAGACACTTCCAGCGGACCTCACTAAATTCATGGTGCAGTCCTACCAGCCAGAGACCTGTGAAATGGTGTTCCCAGGCAGGGGAAGGATCCGTGTCGATGCTGACAGTGTTCACAGGGTATTTGATCTCCCAAACGTGGGTCAAAAAGTCAGATATGTAGTTGACAAGGATGCAACTAGGAGATTCAGAGAGGCTTTCAACATAACTGGAGATTCTCATCCCCAGATCACTACATGGTGCAAGATGATTAAGGATATGGGGGGAAGAACGAATGACATATTCTTTATGGCCTGGCTTGCGGTTGCATTCAACACTTTTCTAGCACCAACCACGGCCCTGAAGCTGAGCCCAAAGTGCTACGGACTTGTGCTAGATCATCAAATCCTCAAGAACACAAACATCTGCCTCTTTGTAGTAGAACACATTAATGAAGCTTTCCGGAACATGGACCAGGCGAAGCAAACCCTTTGCCGCTGCTTGTATCACTTGATGGTGAGTGAAAACTAGCACTTCCATGTGTTTTTCTTCTTTGTGCAGTTATAGTTTCTGAAATACCCCTCATAAAAACTGAAGTTGGGTTTCCTTTTTTGGTTCTGCGACAGATCTTGTACCTTGATGCGCTCGTTCATGATATCCCAGTAAGCAACTGCGCCATACGAGCGAATGCATGGGATAGTAGCCTGATTGCCAAGGTGATCAAGAAGGACTCCATCTCTCCTGGTGTGTTTGACAAATTACAAGTGAGTTATCTTTGTTTTTTTCAAACAATGGCTCTTTTTTATCTTCTATTCATGCCTGTTCAATTTTTAATTCCTTGGTAGCTGCACATATGCTTTTGAATCAACTTTTGACACTTTTTGGTAGTCGCACAAATTTTTTTATCAGTTGGCACAACAATGCCTGTAGTTGCACAGCTTGTAGCTTTAGTTTGGCATCTGCACACATGTTCATTTTTAATTGGCACATCATCTGTTCCAAGTTGCACAATTTTACTTATCTTGTTGCACATATGTGTGACATCAGTTGGCAGAAACATTTTTAGGCGTCCTGTGGGTTGCATAGTTTTTTGTTTGTTCAGTTGCATATATGTAGAATCAGGTCTGCCCGCCATTTTGTTGTAGTTGCACAGGTTATAATAATTCTTTTCTGTCAACACTAAATCTGTTTGATAACCTTGTTCTTTACTTTTTCTCTTTTTCACATTAGCTCAAAGAGGAGTATAGGGGCACGGAGCAGACACCACTGTTTGATGGTCTTTTGCAAGCTGAAGCATTTGTGGTATCCAAGTTACCACTAACCTACAATCTGCAGGTAAGTCTTTGCATAAAGGAGTTTGGATCAGTTACCAACATTTTCTTTTAAAAAATGTTTTCTAATTGAATCAGTACTAAATCTTTTTTTTTGTGTTGATGCAGAAAAAGCCAAAGATTGCCAAAGTGGTTAATGACCTATGCAAGGCAGTAACTGAACAGGTTGGCACCTTCATTGAAGCAGTTGCCAAGATCGATGACGAGGAGCCGGATATTGATCCCTACATACAACAACCATCAACAGGAACCGGCATGGCACGCCGTGATCCAAAAAGAAAGAGACGTGTTTCACCTATACAAGAAGAAGAGTTTGTTGATGAGGAGTCAGAAGAAGTTGATGAAATAGAAGCAGTGCTAGATGTTGATGATGACGAGGACACATATGAGGATGAATCAGAGGAGGACAAAGAGGAGAATGACAAAGAAGAAGAAGATGAGGAGGAGGAGGAAGAGGAGGAGGAGGAGGAGGAAGAGGAGAAAGAAGACAAGGAGGACAAAGAAGAAGAGGACAAAGGAGAGGAGGACAAAGAAGAAGATAATGAGGCAGAGGAGGAGGAAGAAGAAGATGAGGCCAAAGAGGGGGATGGAGACAAAGGTGCAGCAGTTGATGGCAGTGAGGTGGAAGGAGATGACGAGGAAGAAGATGAGGATGTTGATCGTGATGATCAAGGGGTATGCAATGCAGACATCGACAACACCAATGACGATGATGACAATGGCCCTGATTCTGGGGGTATAGGCGGCAACACAACCAGGGGGACTAGCAGCTCTGCCAACCCTGCCAGCAGCAGCAACTCAATGAGCAGCAGGAGAACACTACAGATGTTGATAGACAAAACTTGCTGGAAAGATAAGCATTTACCAAAGTCAAAGAAAAATGACGAAGCAGAGTCACAGGGTAGCATTGATATATTTAAGCTGTGCAACTTGAAGCCAGCTTTGCCAACCACTTTCCCTGTGCCAGACTTCCATGAGCAAGGGATGTGTGAGAAGATAGATTTTGCCATTGACCAAAAACTGTTCTTCTTGAGTGAGGCTGAAAAGAATCAAGTTGACATGGAGGAAGCAAGAAAGGGTCTTGACTGGGTTCATTCGAAGGCAAAACACAAGGAATATTTGAAGCAGCTTCCAGATATGAGCTCCAGCAAGAGCAAGGCAGCATCCGTGGCAAACCCTCATGTGGTCCAGAAGCGCAAAGAAGTTTCAATGAAGAAGAATCTGAAGTTGCCTCAAACAAAGAAACAAATGCTGAGGGTAGATGCAAAAATAAATTTGGAGAAGGAAGTTGTGGTGCAAACTGTTGTGCCAACTGTAGTGAGCAGAGAGCCAACCACCACTCAACAGGAGATAGCAATGCATGTTGAGCCTACAACCATCACATGATTTCAACAGATCAAGGGGAAGACTCCTTTATCAACAGTCCCACCTAGACCAGCTAAGGAGCAAAAGATTGTCAAGTTTGCCAAGGGCACAAAGCGGGAATAGGGCACAAAAGGTGTGGGGTTCAGACATGAGGCAAAACAATGTGCCACAGCCATCGATGTAGGAGTGCCAAATTCAGCTAAATTGCTACCAATTGAAGCTGGAAAGATGCCAACTGCAGATACTACTGTACCAACTGAAGTGTCAATTAGCACGCGGGTCACAGTCAAAACTACCGCTGTTGCTCAGGAAGACACAACTGCAACCGCATGCCCCAAGGTGACAATTCATAGAGATTCTTCAATGCCAAACATGGAAGGAGGTCATCAATCTACCAAACTGCCGTCTCCAAGAGCTATCATAGAGCATCCAAGCTAGCTTGCATCACCAAGAGCTGATTTTCAGCACACATTAACACAAGAGGAGGTGTTCAACATTGTAAGTAGGTGCAAGCCTCCCAGGCCGCCAACTACAACATTACTGCGAACCAGGTCAGCAAACAATGCACCAATGATTATGCCGCAAGGAGATGCCCCTGGCCTTCAACCCATACGCAGATCAAACTCGTACAACTATCATGGTGATGGGTACTGCGATGCACCAAGTTTTGACCTGGGCATAGATGGTGATGCTGAGCGTGCTGCAACACTTGGTCCAGCACCAAAAACAGGGGAAGCCAATGTTATTGTCATAGATGAGGTTGAGTTGGACCCAGCAACTGCCAATGAAGGATGCGCTGCTGCTGATGCTGGCAAGGGATTAGCTCACTAGCCATATGTTGGATCACCAGACAGCTACCACACCCCGATATGTGGAGAACCAACAGTTGGCATGAGCAGTTCTTCAGGACCACCTGTTGTACGAAGACCGAGGAAGGTAATAAGGCCTGGAGCATCTCAAAGGTCCCCATTCATTGATTACAACAAAAGAGGACCTTCAACTCCAATGAGGCAGTTAACAAGCTTTACACTGCCCTCTTGTATTGGGTCAGGCATCACGAAGGAGCAAATGCTGATGATACCAAGTAAACCAACTCCCCCACAGCCTATGTACATATCTTTTTGAGTTGCACAGTACCACCCACTATTGCACAACAAGCAGATCATGTTGCACAGAACAATGTTTTTAGTTGCACACTGTTGTTTATTTTAATACACAATTTCTTTCTTGCTGTGACCCTTCAAGCTAACTTTGTCTTTCATTTCTTTTAAAAAAAAATTCAGCCCTAAGATTATCAGGTATGGTGATTTCTACATTTATTTAAAGGAGTTAGTTGATTCCATGAAGTCTGTTCAATGGCTGTCAAGAATTGTTGTTGAGACTGGAATCATACACATCATGGATAACTTATCATAAGGGTCGAAGAAGGTCGTTATGCCACTGAGGTTTTCTGTAAGATTTTTCAAAACCTTTTTAGTATTGTTGAGGAAATCGTTAAATGGTAGCTGCTCGGTTGGCTGGTGAGTAGCGGATTAATCGGCTAATCGGCAAGTTAATCGACCATTTAATCAATTAATCGGACGATTTATCGGTTTATAGGCTACTCGGTGACTGTCGGTGTCAAAACCGGCGGATCTCGGGTAGGGGGTCCCGAACTGTGCGTCTAGGCGGATGGTAATAGGAGACAAGGGACACGATGTTTTTACCCAGGTTCAGGCCCTCTCGATGGAGGTAAAACCCTACTCCTGCTTGATTAATGTTGATGATATGGGTAGTACAAGAGTAGATCTACCACGAGATCAGAGAGGCTAAACCCTAGAAGCTAGCCTATGGTATGATTGTTGTTCGTCCTACGGACTAAAACCCTCCGGTTTATATAGACACCGGAGAGGGCTAGGGTTACACAGAGTCGGTTACAATGGGAGGAGATCTACATATCCGTATCGCCAAGCTTGCCTTCCACGCCAAGGAAAGTCCCATCCGGACACGGGATGAAGTCTTCAATCTTGTATCTTCATAGTCCAGGAGTCCGGCCAAAGGTTATAGTCCGGCCATCTGGACACCCCCTAATCTAGGACTCCCTCAGTAGCCCCTGAACCAGGCTTCAATGACGACGAGTCGGGCGCACAGATTGTCTTCGGCATTGCAAGGCGGGTTCCTCCTCCGAATACTTCATAGAAGATTTTGAACACAAGGATAGTATCCGGATATGCAAAACAAGTTCCACATACCACCGTAGAGAGAATAATATTTGCACAAATCTAGTCTGCTGACGTATTCCGCAGCATGACATCACACCGCAGCCAAGCCTTTATTCGAATTGTTTTACTGTCCCACCTCAGCGCGTTTAGCGAGGCGATTTCCTTGGCACGTCTTGTTGAAGCAGAGATCGTGTCCCCTTATTCCAGGATTCTCATCAATATGGGCGTGGGTAACCCAACCGTGCCTGTTGGTACGTCTCCTCGATCGAAGGCGAGTCCCAAACGGTCATGGGGAGGGCTCTTGGTATTCAACCTCTTTATAAAGAGACCAAGGCTCGACTCCTTTCTTTCAATCTCAATCGAATCCGCCTCTCGCCTTGATTTCCAACACCTAAAGCTCCAGATTCAGGCGCTTCGTACCTCCGATGATGTCCGGCTCCGACCTTCAAGGCCGGTGGATGCCTTCCTCCGTAACGGAAGAAGACGTGCTAAAGCTAAGAGATGCCAAGTATCTAACCGGCAAAATCTCGCATAGGCTGCCTGCTCAAGGGCAGGTTATTCCCACTCCCAAGCCTGGTGAGAGCGTGGTGTTCGCGTCTCACTTCCTTAGGGGGCTAGGCTTCCTGACGGACCCCTTCATGAGGGGACTCATGTTTTATTACGGGCTGGAATTTCACGACTTAGCTCCGGAGTCCATCCTCCATATCTCATCGTTCATTGTCGTGTGTGAGGCCTTCCTCCATATTACTCCTCACTTCGGATTGTGGCTTAAGACCTTCAAAGTAGAGCCGAAGATGATCGAGGGGCAGCACGCGGAGTGCGGAGGTGCTGTTATAAGCAAGAATGCTGACGCTCCATGGCCTGAGGGCTCTTTTCAAGAGGAGTTCAGCTTATGGCAACGAGAGTGGTTTTATATCACAACTCCCAGGGGCACCAAGTGGGTGGCGCCACCTGACTTTTGCTTGGGTCCTCCACCACAGCTAGCGTCATGGGTCAATAAAGGGTTTGACTGGGGGCCATCCAAGGACGTGCCCTTGTTGCAGGGCCGCGTTCGAGATCTCCTAGAAAGAGATATCAATCTGGTCGCAGTGACGTAGGTTATGTTGATTCACCGCATCCTGCCCTGCAAACGTCGCCCCCTCCGCCTGTGGGAGTTTAATCCGGAGGGACCATGAGTCCTCCAACATTTTGCGGGCGTGGCGCCCATGGAGATGTACAAATTGTTCTTCGGATCACAAGCAATGTGTCCGGACTCGTCCGAGGACACAGGTCTGAGCTGCAATCGCCCGGATACTCAAGTAAGTAGCCCTGTACCCGGACACGCTATCCGTATATTTATCATAAAATTGCCCTTAAAAGAGCTGTCCCTTAAACAGGAGTGGATAGCGAAGGCAAAGCTAATCAGGTGTCCGGCCCCTCCTCCCTGAGACTACGCTGAATCCCGTGTTAACCAGGATGCTGGAGGTTGCGCCTTCGGAAGAAGGCGAAGAGGGGAACAAGGAAGCTACCGCCTCCCCGAAGGAGGCTGTCAGGAAAGGAGGAATCGAGAATTCCTCTAACCAGGGGAAGAAGAGGACCGCCTCTGAAGACCCGGAGACCATGGTCTCAAAGCGGGGGAAGAAATCTTCATCAGAGGGTCCGGCGCCGGGGGGTGCCTCGGTCGCATTGCGCCCCCAAGGGGATCAGCTCTCCACCGAGCCGTAAGTAAAGAGGGGAGTTTTAAAATGAGATACATCCCTGTTCTATTTCTGAGGAAGATAACCGAAATTTTACCTTGTAGTTCGGATCTCAGCCCTTCTCAGCAGAGCTCATCTTCAGGGGATCTTCGTCCGGAGATGATGGAGAGCGGAACGCCTCCCCCCGCCGTACCGCCTTACGAGGCGGGCGACCGTGAGGTGTCGTTACGAAGGGTTTCTCCGAATCCGGCAGGGTCGGAAGGCAATCGTATGGCCCCCCAAGGCCCTCCGTGTCCGGCCTTCGAAAAAGGCCATCGGACGAGTCCGGCACCGTCCGGTGCACGGTCGGAGGAGCTGAAGGATCTGCTCGGGCGAGCGTCTATCTCAGAAGAACACCGTGCATTGATGGATACGGTGATTGGAAGGATTTCATCTGCGGAGAGCGGTTTGTACGAGGCCGTCAGGAGTTTACTGACAGGTTTTGAGGTACGCGAAATGATGTACCTTTTGACAGATCCGCATATATAAGATGCGCCCTGTATAGATAGTAGCCCCTGAGACTCTGTGCGTTGTCAAAAATGACGGCGCGCCGAGGATCATAATCCCAGGTATAATATGTCGCCTTTCCTATGTAGGTGGCGAAGTATCCGCTGGCTAGCCGGACTGATGAATTTGCCGAGCTAAAGCGGCAACTTGACGTGGCAGATGCCGACATCGCGCTTGTCAACAAGCGGCTTGACGAGGCACAAGGTATGTAATTTCTCCGAAGACACCTGGTAAGAGGAGCTTGATGCCCGTACCTTACAACATGTATGCTTGATGCAGATGGTGCCGCTGCCATGGAGAACCTTCGGGCGGAACCTGCCCGAGACAAGGAGCAGACCAGGAAAAGCGATGCGGCTACCTTAAAGGCGGAAGAAGAGCTGAAAGCCAAACATGCTGCTCACTGCCAAAGCAAGAAGGAAATGGCCGAGATGGCTGTAAAGTTGAAGGATGCTGCCAACCGCTGCAAGCTTCTTGAAAAAGAAGATCGGGTGGCATAGAAGGACCTAGAGAAGGCCGCTACCGAGGCCAAGGATACTCGCTCTGCGATGAGAGCTATGAAGGAGGAGCTAAGTCAGGCCAGAGATATCACGGTTGGAAAGCCCTTTATGCTGCGGATGAAGTTCGGGGATCCTAAATATGCTCCGTTGGACCAGATGTGGAGTGCGGCGAACACTTATCTGGACTTGGCGGCGAGTGCCGCGGACGCGGACGAACACTTCCGAGATCAAAAGGACCCCGAAGTGGAAAAGCTTTTTTGGTCGCAGTTCCACAATCCAGAGCGCCCACTCCGATTAACCGATCGTTTGGCCGCATGGGCGGAGCTGAATAGGTTATCTGGACTTGCCATGAAATGTGTCGTGAGTCATCTGTGGCCAGAAAGGCCTGAGCTGAAGAGTTATTTTAGCTTGGTGCAGCAGTTCCTTGGTGCGGTGCCGCATATTAATGCGATGAAGAGGTCATCATGCATAGAGGGTGCGCGGATGGCTCTTTCCCGTGTCAATACATACTGGGCGGAGATGAAGGCCGTCGCTGTTGCATCCCAAGATTCAGACGAGAGCCGAGTACCTGCCAAGCACTATTTTCAGGAAGTTCTGCAGGGCGCTCGTTTAATAGAGATGCAGTGCTTGAAGGATATTATGTTCGAATGACATGTATTATTGTAGGACAATGTTTCGATGGAATATAAAAGCTTTTTATACTTGTGCTTTCAAGAATTAGAATGCCTCCTGTGCGGCCGTTAATGTATATGTGTATATAACCTGAAAGATGGCAGTCTTCGGCTTCAGCCCCCACGCATATAATGCGGGGGTGTTCGCAGAAGGCACATTTTCACACTTGATCCAATGTCTTGGTCCTATTAAGGAGGTGATGGCGCAGCAAACTAGGCAACTGGACTATAATGCTTTATCACTTTCACTTAGCCATAGGAGTTTGACAGTGGGGCTACTATATAGCCCCTAGGGGCACCGCGCTCACCCGAATTCGGGGCGCGTGTGTGCCTGGCCGGGAAATGGCCCTTCGTTAATGCGGAGGAATCCTAAAGATTTTGACGGGTCATCGAGTGGTTGACCAGTCTCATGCTATATCATGATAGTCAGTTTTCGGCTTTCTCTACTGAGGTGCTCGCCTGGCCGAACCGGGGCACAATCGCAGTAGTTCTCCTGGTGCCGCCTAAGCTGATAGAGTGGAACGTAAGGCAACAAAACACAGGAGCCGGGCAAACCCAACATTTGACCAAAGACATGATTCGGAGCTGATGCATATAAGGCCAAACTCGCGACGCCGAACACTCCCTAAGGTATTCGGTCTTTATGAAAACGGGCTGAACAACGCCCTTGGTAAGAAGCCCCTGGTGTCCAGGTACGCGCAAAATTCTGACGTGGCCACATGCCAAGACGCCAACCTCCTCCTCGTTTATACCAAGAAACCGGGGGATGTGTATCAACAAGAGACAGTGAAAAAGGTTTACGCAGGGTCTTAATCTGAAAAGAATCCTTGGAACGGGTCCCTACTGCACGTCTGCGCCTATGTCTCTGTTGTGCCGTATCCTGGACGGGTGTAGCACGGTGTTCATCTGTAAAAGAGAGGAACTTAGTTGAAAAAGATCATGCAAAAATCAATGTTATATTAAATAAACAAAGTATAATTCAAAAAATGGGTAAAAGTGAGCTTTATTGTCTCTTGTTGTACACGTGCGGAGCCCCTTGTACGGGGGTATGCGGCTTGTAAGCCCTTGTATGTTTACGCCGGACTCGTCTAGCCATGTCCGGGGTCTGAACGACCTGTTTAGGTGCTTTGATTAGTGAAGCCGGTTTAGTGTGTGGCTGTCAAGGCAGCCGCACGGTCTTCCGCGCTCGAGGAACACTCGATATTTCCCTTTAATGAGATGATGCCTCACGGACCGGGCATTTTAAGCGTAAGGGATGCATAATGCGGTATTGTGTTAAAGCAGGCGAAAGCTTCGCGTCCCAGTAGTGCTTGATAGCTACATGTAAATGGGGTGATGTGGAAGGTTAGCTTTTCACGGCGGAAGTTGTCGGGGGAGCCGAACATAACTTCTAGCAAGAGAGAACCCGTACAATGGGCCTCTGGGCCTGGCGTTACCCCTTGAAAGGCGGTGTTGCTATGGCGAATTTTTGTTGGGTTTATCCCCATTTTGCGGATTGTGTCCTGATATAGCAGGTTTAGACCACTGCCGCCGTCCATTAGGACTTGTGTAAAGTGGAGTCCGTCAATTATCGGATCTAATATCAAGGCAGTCCAGCCTGCGTTCCGGATACTTCTGGAGTAATCCTGATGGTCGAAGGTGATTGGTTTTGACAACCAGTGGTGGGACTCCTCTGGGATAGGCCGTATGGCGCGTATCTATATAGGCGCCACTCTGTTTTTCCCTTTTGTCACGTGAAGTGAGTTTACTGTTTTGACTTCTTGTGGGAAATTCTTTTGCTCTCCGGTGCTCTGCTTGTGGGGTTTGTCATTGTCTTCGCTTGGTATGTCGAGCCCCTTGTGTTCGGTGTTGAGTTTGCCAGATTGCTTGAAGACCCAACAATCTCTGTGGGTATGGTTTGCAAGCTTCCCGGTAGTACTGTGGATTTGGCATATCTTGTCCAAGATTTTGTTTAGGTTAGATAGCTCGTCCCTATTATCCTTGAGGGGCAGCTTTTTCTGATACTGCCGAGAGCTTTTGAATCCGGCGTTGACTGCCGTGCTCTTCGGGCTGTTTCCCTTAGTCCAGCGCTGGTCCTTGCTGCGTCGCGGTTTCCCGTTTCCATCCCTAACTTCGGATGTACTTGGGTCGCTGGTACTGTTTCTTGCCAACCAGCTATCCTCTCTTGCGCAAAAGCGGGTCATGAGGCTTGTTAATGCGGCCATTGTTCTTGGCTTTTCTTGGCCGAGGTGTCTGGCGAGCCATTCGTCTCGAACGCTATGTTTGAAAGCTGCTAAGGCTTCGGCATCCGGACAACCGACTATCTGGTTCTTTTTAGTAAGAAATCTGTTCCAGAGTTTCCGGGCTGACTCTCTGGGTTGTTGAGTTATATGACTTAGATCGTCTGCATCTGGAGGTCGGACATAGGTCCCTTGAAAATTTGCCCGAAAAGCATCCTCGAGCTCTTCCCAACTTCCAATGGTGTTTTCGGGAAGGCTTTTAAGCCAATGCCGGGCTGGCCCTTTGAGTTTGATGGGTAAGTATTTTATGGCGTGGAGGCCATCTCCTCTAGCCATGTGTATGTGGAGGATATAATCCTCAATCCAGACTCCAGGGTCTGTTGTTCCGTCGTATGCCTCTATGTTTACGGGCTTGAATCCCGCTGGAAATTCATGGTCCAGCACCTCATCGGTGAAACATAGGGGGTGTGCGGCACCCCTATATTTGGGTGTGCTGTGATGTTCGGATACTTGTTGCGTTGCATTGCTTACTAGAGCTTGCTTTCTTGGCCCGTAGATAGATCTGGCTGGGCCGTCTTTTTGATGCGAATCCTTGTGCGGATCGCGTGCCGGCTTGTGTGCGGTGCCGTTCGCCGCTCTATGTTGGCCATGGGGTTGTTTATCTGACCGGGTGTCCTCCTTATTTTTTGATTGCGGGGGCTCTAAGGCCTCTTCATCAAATTCCGGCAGTAATTTTCGCTTCGGATAGCTCTTTGTGTGGCGACTGTTGCCGTATTTGTCTGCGGTGTTGAGTACTTTGCTCCATCTAATTCTGAGTGCATCTTCCGCTGTTTTGAGCTTCTGCTTATGCTTTTTCAGGCTACGCGCAGTGGCGACGAGCCTTTTGTGGAGGTTCTTCCATTCCAGTAGCTTGTCCGGCGTGAGGTCGTCCGGACTATTATCTTCACCGGGGACGGGTTGTTCGGTTTGTTTATCCAAGTTGCCCTGTTCGGACGGTTGCTTGATGGCATGTTCATCGTCCGCCGGTGTGCCCTGCTATGTGGCTGGGTCTGTATGGTTGCTGTCTCTGTCGAGGTGGGGTTTGGAGTGGCGCTTATGCTGCCGCTTTGAATGCTTTTCGAGGGAACGATCCCTCGTTGCGTCCCTTTGTTCCTCGTCGTCGTTTCTTTTAGGTGTGTCCACCATGTATACATCGTGAGATGAGGTGGTTGTCCAGTGCCCTATAGGCGCTGGTTCTTGTTCGTCTCCTACATCATCGTCCATACCGTCGATGTCTTCGGAGTCGAAGTTGAGCATGTCGGTTAAATCATCGACAATGGCTACGAAGTGGGTGGTGGGTGGGCTTTGAATTTCTTCATCGTCCGCATCCCAACCTTGCTGACCATAGTCCGGCCAGGGCTCTCCTGATAAAGAGAGAGACTTTAGTGAATTCAGAATGTCGCCAAAGGGTGTTTGCTGAAAGATGTCCACGGCGGCGAACTCCATGATCGGCGCCCAATCAGGTTCGATCGGCAGGGGCGCGGGAGGTTCGGAGTCCGGAGAGGAGTCCGGCACCTTGGAGTCACGAGCTTCGCAAAGGACAAGGCTGGTGTTCGGCTCGATCGCCATAGAGATTGCAGCCCCCGAGGCGGTGTCTAGCCAACCGTCCTCGATTGGCGCAGTCGGCTCCGAGCTAAAGGTCGGAGCGGACACTGGTGCGGCCTCCAGGGCACTATTCGGCGGCAGAGCTAGATCATTCCCATCGCGACAGTGCGGCGCGCTCGGCTGTGGCTCGAACCCATCGAAGATCAAGTCTCCGCGGACGTCAGCCGTGTAGTTCAAGCTTCCAAATATGACCTGATGGCCAGGGGCGTAGCTTTCGATCTGCTCCAGATGGCCAAGCGAATTGGCCCGCAGTGCAAAGCCGCCGAATACGAAGATTTTTCTGGGGAGAAAAGTCTCACCCTGGACCGCATCATTGTTGATGATCGGAGGAGCCATCGGGCCTAAAGGTGATGACACAGAGGAACTCTCAATGAAAGCACCAATGTCGGTGTCAAAACCGGCGGATCTCGGGTAGGGGGTCCCAAACTGTGCGTCTAGGCGGATGGTGACATGAGACAAGGGACACGATGTTTTTACCCAGGTTCGGGCCCTCTCGATGGAGGTAAAACCCTACTCCTGCTTGATTAATGTTGATGATATGGGTAGTACAAGAGTAGATCTACCACGAGATTAGAGAGGCTAAACCCTAGAAGCTAGCCTATGGTATGATTGTTGTTCGTCCTACGGACTAAAACCCTCCGGTTTATATAGACACCGGAGAGGGCTAGGGTTACACAGAGTCGGTTACAATGGGAGGAGATCTACATATCCGTATCGCCAAGCTTGCCTTCCACGCCAAGGAAAGTCCCATCCGGACAAGGGACGAAGTCTTCAATCTTGTATCTTCATAGTCCAGGAGTCCGGCCAAAGGTTATAGTCCGGCCATCCGGACACCCCCTAATCCAGGACTCCCTCAGTGACCCTACGAGTAGGGGTTAATCGATAAGTTAACTGGTTAATTAGATGAATTCTTGAACATGGCTTTTTACCCTCTTCTTTTTTGTAGCACTTTTGTTGACAAATTCAGAGAGTCGTTTCATCTAGTAAGGAGTTTGAAGCATGTTTATAATTTCTGCAGATCAATTTATAGCAAGGGATCCACAATGTGACTGAGATAAACAAGAAGTTTGAATACAAGAACCGTCTCGACAAGCAAGACTTGGTCAGTGCTGTGCCCACATGATCCATCTCTTAATTGGCACTCATAGCATGTTCAGTTGCATATGACACATCTATTAGTTTGCAAAATACTTGCTGCCAACCTGTTTTAACTTCACCATTTTTACTGCTTTTCTTACCTACAACGTGTATCTGTGTCTGAATCGTTCACGCGTTCAGGTCATGCTGCCAGTAAAGGAAATATGCCCTAGAGGCAATAATAAAGTTATTATTTATTTCCTTATTTCATGATAAATGTTTATTATTCATGCTAGAATTGTATTAACCGGAAACATAATACATGTGTGAATAAATAGACAAACATAGTGTCACTAGTATGCCTCTACTTGACTAGCTCGTTAATCAAAGATGGTTAAGTTTCCTAGCCATAGATATGAGTTGTAATTTGATTAACAGGATCACATCATTAGGAGAATGATGTGATTGACTTGACCCATTCTATTAGCTTAGCACTTGATCGGTTAGTATGTTGCTATTGCTTTCTTCATGACTTATACATGTTCCTATAACTATGAGATTATGCAACTCCCGTTTACCAGAGGAACACTTTGTGTGCTACAAACGTCACAATGTAACTGGGTGATTATAAAGGAGCTCTACAGGTGTCTCCGAAGGTACATGTTGGGTTGGCGTATTTCGAGATTAGGATTTGTCACTCCGATTGTCGGAGAGGTATCTCTGGGCCCTCTCGGTAATGCACGTCACTATAAGCCTTGCAAGCAATGTAGCTAATGAGTTAGTTACGGAATGATGCATTACGTAACGAGTAAAGAGACTTGCCGGTAACGAGATTGAACTAGGTATTGGATATCGACGATCGAATCTCGGGCAAGTAACATACCGATGACAAAGGGAACAACATATGTTGTTACGCGCTTTGACCGATAAAGATCTTCGTAGAATATGTAGGAGCCAATATGGGCATCCAGGTTCCGCTATTGGTTATTGACTGGAAACGGTTCTCGGTCATGTCTACATAGTTCTCGAACCCGTAGGGTCCGCACGCTTAAGGTTTCGATGACAGTTTTATTATGAGTTTATGAGTTTTGATGTACCGAAGGAGTTCAGAGTCCCAGATGAGATCGGGGCATGACGAGGAGTCTCAAAATGGTCGAGACATAAAGATCGATATATTGGACGACTATATTCGGATTTCAGAAAGGTTCCAAGTGATTCGGGTATTTTTCGGAGTACCGGAGAGTTACGGGAATTCGCCTGGGAGTATATGGGCCTTATTGGGCCATACGGGAATAGAGGAGAGAGGGCGAAAGGAAGGAGGCGCGCAGCCCCCCTCTGGTCCGAATTGGACAAGGGGTGCTGCCTCCTTTTCCTTCCTCCTCTCCCCCTCTTTCCTTCTCTCCTAATCCAACAAGGAAGGGGGGGGGGGGAGTCCTACTCCCGGTGGGAGGAGGACTCCTCCTGGCGCGCCCCTCCTGGACGGCCGAACCCCTCCCCCTGGCTCCTTTATATACGGGGGCTGTTGGGGAACATAGCAGAAATTCAAAATTTTCCTACGTGTCACCAAGATCTATCTATGAAGAAACCAGCAACGAGGGGAAGGAGAGTGCATCTACATACCCTTGTAGATCGCTAAGCGGAAGTGTTCAAGAGAACGGGGTTGAAGGAGTCGTACTCGTCGTGATCTAAATCACCGGAGATCCTAGTGCCGAACGGACGGCACCTCCGCGTTCAACACACGTACAACCCGGTGACGTCTCCCACGCCTTGATCCAGCAAGGAGAGAGGGAGAGGTTGAGGAAGACTCCATCCAGCAGCAGCACAACGGCGTGGTGGTGATGGAGGAGCGTGGTGATCCAGCAGGGCTTCGCCAAGCACCGCGGGACAGGAGAAGGGAGAGAGGTAGGGCTGCGCCAAGAGGAGGTCAAAACTCATGTGTTGGCAGCCCAAAACCCTCAAGTATATATAGGGGGAGGGGAGGGGGCTGCTCCCCCTCTAGGGTTCCCTTCCCAGGGGTGGCGGCAGCCCCAGATCCCATCTGGGTGGCGGCCAGAGGGGGAGAGAGGGGAGGCGCGCCTGGGGTGGGCCTCAGGGCCCATCTGCCCTAGGGTTTGCCCCCTTCCCACTCTCCCCTGCGCCTTGGGCCCCTTGGGGGGGGGTGCACCAGCCCACCTGGGGCTGGTTCCCTCCCACACTTGGCCCATGCAGTCCTCCGGGGTTGGTGGCCCCACTTGGTGGACCCCCGGGACCCTCCCGGTGGTCCCGGTACGTTACCGGAAAAACCCGAAACTTTTCCGGTGATCAAAACAGGACTTCCCATATATAAATCTTTACCTCCGGATCATTCCGGAATTCCTCGTGACATCCGGGATCTCATCCGGGACTCCGAAAAACATTCGGTAACCACATACAAACTTCCTTTATAACCCTAGCATCATCGAACCTTAAGTGTGTAGACCCTACGGGTTCGGGAACCATGCAGACATGACCGAGACGTTCTTCGGTCAATAACCAACAACGGGATCTGGATACCCATGTTGGCTCCCACATGTTCCACGATGATCTCATCGGATGAACCACGATGTCAAGGACTCAATCAATCCCGTATACAATTCCCTTTGTCTAGCGGTATTGTACTTGCCCGAGATTCGATCGTCGGTATACCGATACCTTGTTCAATCTCGTTACCGGCAAGTCTCTTTACTCGTTCCATAACACATCATCCCGTGATCAACTCTTTGATCATATTGTGCACATTATGATGATGTCCTACCGAGTGGGCCCAGAGATACCTCTCAGTTTACACGGAGTGACAAATCCCACTCTCGATTCGTGCCAACCCAACAGACACTTTCGGAGATACCTGTAGTGCACCTTTATAGCCACCCAGTTACGTTGTGACGTTTGGTACACCCAAAGCATTCCTACGGTATCCGGGATTTGCACAATCTCATGGTCTAAGGAAAAGATACTTGACATTAGAAAAGCTTTAGCATACGAACTACGATCTTTGTGCTAGGCTTAGGATTGGGTCATGTCCATCACATCATTCTCCTAATGATGTGATCCCGTTATCAATGACATCCAATGTCCATGGTCAGGAAACCGTAACCATCTATTGATCAACGAGCTAGTCAATTAGAGGCTTACTAGGGACATGGTGTTGTCTATGTATCCACACATGTATCTGAGTTTCCTATCAATACAATTATAGCATGGATAATAAACGATTATCATGAACAAGGAAATATAATAATAACTAATTTATTATTGCCTCTAGGGCATATTTCCAACAGTCTCCCACTTGCACTAGAGTCAATAATCTAGTTCACATCGCCATGTGATTAACACTCACAGGTCACATCGCCATGTGACCAACATCCAAAGAGTTTACTAGTGTCATTAAACTAGTTCACATCATCATGTGATTAAGACTCAATGAGTTCTGGGGTTTGATCATGTTTTGCTTGAGAGAGGTTTTAGTCAACGGGTCTGCATCATTCAGATCCGTATGTACTTCGCAAATCTCTAGGTCATATTGTAAATGCTGCTACCTCTCTCCACTTGGAGCTATTCCAAATGGGTGCTCCACTATACGTATCCGGTTTGCTACTCAGAGTCATTCGGATAGGTGTTAAAGCTTGCATCGACGTAACCCTTTACGCTGAACTCTTTAACACCTCCATAATCGAGAAACATATCCTTATTCCTCTAAGGATAACTTTGACCGCTATCTAGTGATCCACTCCTTGATCACCTTTGTACCCTCTTGCCAGATAAGCGGCAAGGCACACATCAGGTGCGGTACTTAGCATGGCATACTGTAGAGCCTACGTCCAAAGCATAGGGGACGACATTCGTCCTTTCTCTCTTTTCTGCCGTGGTCGAGCTTTAAGTCTTAACTTTGTACCTTACTACTCAGGCAAGAACTCCTTCTTTGACTGATCCATCTTGAATACCTTCAAGATCATGTCAAGGTATGTTCTCATTTGAAAGTACTATTGAGCGTTTTTGATCTATCCTCATAGATCTTGATGCTCAATGTTCAAGTAGCTTAATCCAGGTTTTCTATTGAAAAACACCTTTCAAATAACCCTATATGCTTTCCAGAAATTCTACATCATTTCTGATCAACAATATGTCAACAACATATACTCATCAGAAATTCTATAGTGCTCCCACTCACTTCTTTGGAAATACAAGTTTCTCATAAACTTTGTATAGACCCAAAATCTTTGATCATCTTATCAAAGCATACATTCCAACTCCGAGATGCTTACTCCAGTCCTTAGAAGGATCGCTAGAGCCAGCATACCTTTTAGCATCCTTAGGATCGACAAACCTTTTCTGATTGTATCACATACAACCTTTCCTTACGAAAACTGGTAAGGAAACTCGTCTTGACATCCATCTGCCAGATTTCATAAATGCAGCTAATGCTAACATGATTCCGACGGACTTAAGCATCCCTACGGATGAGAAAATCTCATCGTAGTCAACTCCTTGAACTTGTGAAAAACTCTTCGCCACAAGTCGAGCTTCATAGACGGTGACATTACCGTCCACGTCCGTCTTCTTCTTAAAGATCCATTTATCTCAATGGCTTGCCGATCATCGGGCAAGTCCACCAAAGTACATGCTTTGTTATGATACATGGATCCTATCTCGGATTTCATGGCTTCTAACCATTTGTCGGAATATGGGCCCACCATCGCTTCTCCATAGCTCATAGGTTCATTGTTGTGTAGCAACATGACCTTCAAGACAGGATTACTGTACCACTCTGAAGTAGTACGCATCCTTGTCAACCTACGAGGTTCGGTAGTGACTTGATCCGAAGCATCATGATCACTATCATAAGCTTCCGCTTCAATTGGTGTAGGTGCCACATGAACAACTTCCTGTGCCCTGCTACACACTTGTTGAAGTGATGGTTCAATAACCTCATCAAGTCTCCACCATCCTCCCACTCAATTCTTTCGAGAGAAACTTTTCATCGAGAAAGGACCCGTTTCTAGAAACAATCACTTTTGCTTCCGGATCTGAATTAGGAGGTATACCCAACTATTTTGGGTGTCCTATGAAGATGGATTTTATCCGCTTTGGGTTCGAGCTTATCAACCTGAAACTTTTTCACATAAGCATCGCAGCCCCAAACTTTTATGAAACGACAACTTAGGTTTCTCCAAACGGTGTCGTCTCAACAGAATTACGTGGTACCCTATTAAAGTGAGTGTGGTTGTCTCTAATGCCTAACCCATGAATGATAGTGGTAATTCGATAAGAGACATCATGGTGCGCACCATATCCAATAGGGTGCAACTATGATGTTCGGACACACCATCACACTATGGTGTTCCAGGCGGTATTAATTGTGAAACAATTTCCACAATGTCTTTGTTGCGTGCCAAAGCTCGTAACTCAGATACTCATCTCTATGATCATATCATAGAAATTTTATCCTCTTGTCACGATGATCTTCAACTTTACTCTGAAATTACTTGAACCATTCAATAATTCAGACTTGTGTTTCATCAAGTAAATATACTCAACATCTACTCGAATTATCTGTGAAGTAAGAACATAATGATATTCACTGCATGCCTCAGCACTCATTGGACTGCACACATCAAAATGTGTTACTTCCAACAAGTTGCTATCTTGTTCCATCTTACTGAAAACGAGGCTTTTCAGTCATCTTGCCCATGTGGTATGATTTGCATATCTCAAGTCATTCAAAATCAAGTGAGTCTAAACGATCCATCTGCATGGAGTTTCTTCATGCGTATACACCAATAGACATGGTTCACATGTCTCAAACTTTTCAAAAAACGAGTGAGTCCAAAGATCCATCAACATGGAGCTTCTTCATGCGTTTTATACCAGTATGACTTACATGGTAGTGCCACAAGTAAGTGGTATTATCATTACTATCTTATATCTTTTGGCATGAAAATGTGTATCACTACGATCGAGATTCAATAAACCATTCCTTTAGGTGCAAGACCATTGAAGGTATTATTCAAATAAATAGAGTAACCATTATTCTCCTTAAATGAATAACCGTATTGCGATAGACATAATCCAATCATGTCTATGCTCAATGCAAACACCAAATGACAATTATTCAGGTTTAATACTAATCTTGATGGTAGAGGGAGCGTGCGATGTTTGATCACATCAAACTTGGAAACACTTCCAACACATATCGTCAGCTCACCTTTAGCTAGTCTCTGTTTATTCCGTAGCTCTTTTATTTCGAGTTACTAACACTTAGCAACCGAACCGGTATCTAATACCTTGGTGCTACTAGGAGTACTAGTAAGGTACACATTAACATAATGTATATCCAATATACTTCTATCGACCTTGCCAGCCTTCTCATCTACCAAGTATCTAGGGTAATGCTGCTCCAGTGGCTGTTCCCCTTATTACAGAAGCACTTAGTCTCGGGTTTGGGTTCAACCTTGGGTTTCTTCACTAGAGCAGCAGCCGATTTGCCGTTTCATGAAGTATCCCTTCTTGCCCTTGCCCTTCTTGAAACTAGTGGTTTCACCAACCATCAACAATTGATGCTCCTTCTTGATTTCTACTTTCGCGGTGTCAAACATCACGAATACCTCAAGGATCATCATATCTATCCCTGATATGTTATAGTTCATCACGAAGCTCTAGCAGCTTGGTGGCAATGACTTTGGAGAAACATCACTGTCTCATCTGGAAGATCAACTCCCACTCGATTCAAGTGATTGTTGCACTCAGACAATCTGAGCACAAGGTCAACGCTTGAGCTTTTCTCCCTTAGTTTGTAGGTTAAGAAAATTGTCGGAGGTCTTATACCTCTTGACGTGAGCACGAGCCTGAAATCCCAATTTCAGCCCTCGAAACATCTCATATGTTCCGCGACGTTTCGAAAAAGTCTTTGGTGCCTCAACTCTAAACCGTTTAACTGAACTATCACGTAGTTATCAAAACGTGTATGTCCGATGTTCGCAACATCCACAAACGACGTTTGGGGTTCAGCACACTGAGTGGTGCATTAAGGACATAAGCTTTCTACTGATCGCATAATTGCTACTGTCAACTTTCAACTATATTTTCTCTAGGAACATATCTAAACAGTGGAACTAAAGCGCGAGCTTACGACATAATTTGCAAAGATCTTTTGACTATGTTCAGGATAATTAAGTTCATCTTATGAACTCCCACTCAGATAGACATCCCTCTAGTCATCTAAGTGATTACATGATCCGAGTCAACTAGGCCGTGTCCGATCATCACGTGAGACAGACTAGTCATCATCGGTGAACATCTTCATGTTGATCGTATCCTCCATACGACTCATGCTCGACCTTTCGGTCTCTTGTGTTCCGAGGCCATGTCTGTACATGCTAGGCTCGTCAAGTTAACCTAAGTGTTTCGTGTGTGTAAATCTGGCTTACACCCGTTGTATGTGAACGTAAGAATCCATCACACCCGATCATCACGTGGTGCTTAGAAATGATGAACTTTCGCAATGGTGCACAGTTAGGGGGAACACTTTCTTGAAATTTTAATGAGGGATCATCTTATTTACTACCGTCGTTCTAAGCAAATAAGATGCATAAACATGATAAACATCACATGCAATCAAATTGTTAGGACCCCGACTCAATGCCACATCGATCTAGCATGTAACACCTCATATCACTTTGCGGCCTCACGCACGGTATCCCCACGGGTATCACTTTACCTTTTCCCGGGACCGTTTGCGCCTTTCGGCACACGTATATGATAATGTCGCTAGCATCCATATGATAAGGAGCCCCGGGCAGACATGGCTAGTCGTAAACCCAAAGTGGCACAAACTTACAGGGACAGGCATCCATGACCCAGCATCGAACGTGTCGGTCATCAGCGAGTGAATCCAGGCTGTAGCACTGGGCTAGCAGGACTCCGGTGAACCGGGCTGTAGCGGGCTAACATGACTCCGGTATTCATCGCATGAAATTTCCCCGAAGGGACAGACACATGAACGAAGAAGGACACATGCCGGCCAGCCTAAGTGTTCCGGAGCAGTAGCAAGCTACCATGGCTCAGTGGAAGCACTAGGAGACATTTCCCGGTAAGAGAAGCTACTAAGGATAAACAACTAGATAGTCAGATCCCACACATACCAAGCATTTCAATAACATACACACAATATGCTCGATATGTGCAAATACAACATGGCATCACAACATGACTCTACAACTCAAGTATTTTACTCAATAGGCTCCGGGGAGCGAGATATTACAAACATGGGTCTCATGACCCAACATTCAGAGCATACAAGTCAAAGCACAAGCGGAAGCTATCATGTCTGAGTACAGACATCTATAAATGAAAAAGGCTGAGAAGCCTGACTATCTACCAGCTCCTGCCGAGGGCACAAGATCGTAGCTGAGGTAACAAGCTAAACGTCGAAGTCCACGCGGTACTACTAGCGAGACTGAAGTCTCTCTGCAAAAACATAAATTAAGCAACGTGAGTACAAATGTACCCAGCAAGACTTACATCAGATCTAACTACATATGCATCATTATCAACAAGGGGATGGTGGGGTTTAACCGCAGCAAGCCAGCTTTGACTCGGTGGCTATCCTGAACTACGACTGCAAGTAACTCTTTTGAGGTGGCGCACACGAGTCCACATATTCATCATATCAATACACCACTATGGACCCGCTCCCGTCTCCCTACGAGAACGCCATCCATAGCACTCACGCTTATCTTGCGCATTTTAGAGTATCCACTTTCACTTGTTTATGAACTGTATAGGCAACCCAGAAGTCCTTTACCGCGGTCACGGCTATTCGAATAGATAATGTTAACCCTGCAGGGGTGTACTTCTTCACACACGCTCTCACCACTTACCGCCGTTTACATGACATGTACTCGGCAACCTTCAAGCGGAAGCCCAGCGAGGGTGTCGGCCACGGCCTACCTAAACACTCAAGTCTCTCGTCCAGGTTTATCGCCTATTCGGGTTCCATCCGCAAGGAGATCCGGCCGGGGTGTCGCTCACGGCCCCAAACGATGTCTGCAGGGTTCCCAAGTCCACCATCCGGGTGCCACTTGGTACACCGGGCCACTGTGCCTAGTCTGTCCCAAGCCCACCTGTACCGGGTGCCACTTGGTAGACTACTAACACTACCTACAAACACCAGAAACCAGTTGCAACTCCTGGACAGAGAACAAGGGTGATTAAGAAGCCGAGAGGGTCAATTAAGGAGCCCAATGAGTGGTAGTAGCTGTTCATGGATCACAAACACAGAACTCAGTTCCTGAGGACGGCTGCAATGAGACAACCCACCATGTACTCCTACATGGCCTCTCACCGCTACCTTTACCAAATCGTGTTCACACACTTAGCTCACACACAGTAGGACATGTTCACACACCTCCGATTCATCCCCGATGAATCAGACCGGACTCAACTCTAAGCAGTAGCAGGCATGACAAACAAACATGAATGAGTAGGCACATCAGGGCTCAAGCAACTCCTACTCATGCTAGTGGGTTTCATCTATTTACTGTGGCAATGACAGGTCATGCAGAGGATAAAGGGGTTCAACTACCGCAGCAAATAACAGTTGTATCGTTGTTGTCCTAATGCAGTAAAATAGAGGAGGAGCGGGAGAGTGGGATTGTATCGGAATGAACAAGGGGGGTTTTGCTTGCCTGGCACGTTTGAAGATAATATAGTTTCTTCAGCGGTGTCATCGAACTCATCGTCGGAACACGTCTATCGAGAGGGAACAACCACCGACAAACAAAGAAGAAACACAATCAATGCAATGCACAATATGATGCATGATCAGGACATGGCAATATGCTGTGATTTGGGCTAATGCAGCTAAGAACAGAAAGGTTTGAGCTTATTTGAACCAAAGATTCAAATTCAAACTCCAACTATGAATTCATAAAGTGCATTATCATGTTTTGATATGAACAGCAAGGTTAAGTTGATTAAACATGCATGAAACCAGTGCAGATGGATAGATTGGATTTTTCTGATCGTTTTTCATATATAACTTGTTTCTTTTGGAGCTACGGTTGAATTTCTATGAATTTTAGAAGTTTGGGGTATTTTCTGAAATTTCCTGAATAAACTTAAATCCAGAAAATGCTTTATTGCGTCAGGGTGACGTCACTATGATGTCAGCAGTCAACAGGGTTGACCCGAGTCAAACCTGACCAGTGGGGTCCACTGGTCAGTGACACAGTGCTGCCCAGGGTCAATGACAGGTGGGTCCGGCCAATGACCACGTCAGCAAAGTCAACCTGACGTGTGGGCCCAGCTGGCTTATAAGCTGAACTAATAATAAAGTAAAACCTGGGTTAATTAGACGTGGGGCTCATCTGTAATTGGCACACGGTTAACTAATGGCATCATTAGCGCTAAACTAATGAGCCACGTCAGCGGTTAGCACCGGCGATGATCGAAGCACGACGGCGCTCGCCGTCCGGCTAACTCCGGCGTCGGGAGGACGCATGGCTAGTCTCGTTGGAACGGCCGTGACGCGGTGCGTCCAACGGTGGTTGTGGCTGTGGCTGGGGTGGCCGGTAGGGGCAACTGCGGCGAGCGAGGCGGCGGCCGGAGCTCGGGCAACGGCGGAGATGGCGCTATAGGGCACGGCAGGGCGAACCCGTGGGTGTTTCAGGTTCGCAGGAGCGCGACGAGCACGCTGGTGATGCTCGGGCGAGCGGCCGAGCTCAGGAGCGCGGAGCTTGATGATCATGGCGGCGGCGAGCCTCGGCGGAGGGGGGGAACGGAGCTCGAGCAAGAACGCGAGTAGGAGAGGAGGGGGAATAGGTCCGTGAGCTCATAGTGGTTGCGACGGTGGCCACGGGGAGCTCGGGGAGTGGCTGGTGACGGCAGGAGGTCGCCGGCGATCTCGGCGACCCGAGGTTGAAGAAGGCGGCGGTGTGGGCGTTCGGGGGCGTCCGGCGGCGCGTGTGTCCTCGAGGAGGCTTAGTCGACGGAGGCGGAGCTCCTGGACGTGTTGGGGAGGCTAGGCGGTGGCTGTGGCCGCGGCGAACGGCGTCAGTGGCGATGGTGGCGTTCGGTCGCGGGAGGGAAATGGCGGCAGAGGATGGGATGAGCACGAGAGGGAGTGAGAGGGGCCGGGGGGGGGGGTTGCGTGGCGTCTCCAGGGGTCACGGGAGCAAGTAGGGAGGCAGGAGGTGGCGTGCGGTGGCCGTGCGCACGTCGGGCACGCGCTGTGCATCCGACTGGCGGGAGGAAGAAGACCTCCCTACCCCTGGTGGGCTGGGCCGGTCAGATGGGCTGCCAGGTGAGCGCCAGGTATGTTCTGGTGAGTTTGCTCTCTCTCCCTTTTATTTCTGTTTTCTATTTATTTGCTTTGTTTTGATTTAGTTTACAAACCAAATCATTTTTATAAACTTTCTGTAAATTGTTATGTAAGCTCAGGACTAGCCCAAGGTCACATGCAACTTACGAAAATATTGAACATTATTTCTTATATAGCAGAAATAATTTCAACCCAAATATATTATTGATTTAAATCAAAGACCGAAAATAAATTATTTCTGTGACTCCAAAAATATTGGTTTGAATTTTACATCATGCCAATATTTCACAAAATAACAGGAACATTTTCTTGGACTCATTTGATGAGATTTAAATGTTGGTTATTTTTAGAGGTTTTTTGAGGCTTTTGAAAATTCCTCAATTCAAGTTTCATTTGAATTTAAACATGATGCTCACATGGAAACTAGCATAGGTCAGCCCAGAGTTAGGGATGTGACAACTCACCCCTACTAAACAAGAAGCTCGTCCCGAGATTCAGGCGTAGGGTAAGATGAAGGGGAAATGCGACTAACGCAATCTTCACGATCCAGGTTGCACTTCAAATGAACGTTGATTCAATCATCATCTTTGTCTGGTCGTCTTGCTCTGAGAACTCCAGCCAACATGACAACGAGAGGAGAAGGAGACTCTAGAAGGATCGATCTTCTCGAAGATTGAACAACTTAGGATCAACTCACGGAATGAGACATAGCAACATCAGCCGAGCTGAGACACGAAACACACATCTAGAGGGATGGAGTGGAACAAATGACGAGGGTTCACTAGATAGACAACAATTCCACGCTTAAAAGGGTGGTGAACGGTTGTCAACGTAGCGAGGAGTTGAGTTGCCATGATGCCACAGCGGGACATCCTGGAGGAGGGTGATTCGTAGATTATTACCTTAAGTGGCAAAAAGAATTACCTTTGATATAGAGATCATTGAGACTCTCTATACCAGCCTAGGGCAAATCTCGAGCGATCGTTTGGAGGGGTTCGGTAGAATGGCATACCCGGATTAGAATGGATGATGTGGATTACCTTGTTGTAATCAACACAAAGGACGATTTAGTAACTGGGGAAGGGCTCAACAGTAGAGAGTGAGTCCACTATTTGAATTTTTTTAGCATAACCGAAGAAACTAGGAGCAATCCCAGTTAGTGCCGATGATAACACCTAGTGCTTTTGCGAGCTCTCAAGAACTTGAGCATCTCCATATTCATCAAGGTTTTACCAATATCCGTGTCAAAGATCCTGGCAACACAACATACTACCATGATGAATAGTGATGGATAATGCAGATGCAAAGGAAGATAACTCCTTCTCGGATTTCACCTTAGCGAGGCCAAGGGAACAAAATCTGGATGATTGACCTAGAGACATTTAGCACCCCGCTTCTAATGTTCTCCTTGATGTGCTAGTGTAACCCATTCATAGATATGGTTTGATATCTAGAACATCAAGTAAAAGGTCGGACTTCGGGAACACAAAAATCCATAAGGGGCAACTAGGGAGTAAATCCTACGAAATCCCTATGGGGAGGTGACCAACTTCCTCAATCAAGATACTACAATAATGGTTCTTCCGGCTGGACGTGTTGGCCACGACATCCTCTTTACCGGTTATAGAGAGGCCAATGTTATAGTTCTTGGGAAATGTTCCAACCATCATATCTGCCTGAGATTCAGATCTGGTTGGGGTCAGGACAATCCAGACTCATCGAGTCTAGGAAGAGAAATGAAAGTTTGCAACACAAACCGACGAGATGACGTTGCGAGATTCTCGGGAAATGAACTACGATAGCAAGCTCCAAAACATGAGCTGGTTCTGCTACAAACATGTGAACACGCTGTCCCAAACAAGCATGACCACATAGTAGTCTTATAATAAAACACTACCGAGTTCAGGTGGGGAACCATCAACGAGGATATCAAAGTCTTGTGCATGAACTAGTATTCGCACATCAACTCCTTTTCCTTGAACAAATCAATCAGTGGCTTGGGGTGCTAGGGAATACATATGGAGTGGAGGTAATTAATCTACCAAACCATAGAATACATTCGCACATGCATAATTGACTTGGGACGGTTCCAGAGGAAGCAAAACTAACTCTCTCAAATTCACGGCGGCAACTTGCATCGAATGCACATGAATTAGAGAAAGTCGCTCCTTTTATCCAAGCATATGCTTCATGAACAGGACATGAAGATAATACTTATAAAGTTTCCAATACTAGCTTAATGTTTAACACGAATCATGGGGGAGACAAGATGTTGCTGATGGGCTCAACAGCAACTCATCGGAATTTCCATATCACTAGACTTCCACCACTATGTGAACAATGTGATAGTATTGGTCAGACCAAAAGATGTAATGGTGTATGCTCGAGGAATCAACCACGAGTAAGACAACATTACGAATATCGTTGGTTCTGATTTGATTTAAGGATAGCCCATACTCAAATCAAGATTTGGACAAGACAATAGATTCAACAGCCGATGACAAGGAACAATCGATGTAGATATCATCTCTCTTCAACACACACACAAGGATATCCCTTAAAATGAACTAAGTCAGACAAGCTTTTATCTTCCAACTCTCCAAGTTGTTGTTTAGCTTATCCAACTAGCTCAGGGTATCCGACACAGATTCTTGGAGAAAGGGTGGTTCACAAAGAAACCAACTTGATCACGAGCTTAACATAGCGGTCAGGTGACAACCTGGTGATACTTCCGAGAAGACATTTGGAAAATCACGAACCACCGATATGTTACCAAGCTCAAGAACAATCTTGCTTTTCAGGGCAAGACAATATGATCACAAGAGCGAGGGACTGGCACAATCCTAACTCATTGATCGAAAAGTGCACCGGGAATAAGGACTAGGTAGCACAATCAATCTCAGGATGATAATTAAAAAATCAGCACGCTAAGAATGAGATTATTGTCCTTTAGCTACGAAGCAACAAGGTTGCTAGGAGTATTGATTTCACACATCATGATTCAGTTGTCAGCATTCCGATTGCGACAACACGAAACCGAGGAATGAATAATGATGGCGAGAAGTATCACTGTATCAAGAATTCATGAGAGATGGTGCAATTCTCATGACAATCCCAACGTAAAGAGGGTAACACTCCAAGGTGGAACAGAGCAAAAGCTGGATTGGCATTTTGATCTGCGGAATACAACTACTTTGACCCAATCCCGGATATGGAAGAGGTACTGGAGTTTGTTTCTCCTAGTCATTCCGCGATAGAATGGCTTGACGGACCACAAGAGTAATGGCATCGATGAACGAATGCACACATACTCTTGACTATCAATTGATAGACGAAGTCAGAAGACAACTAAAGAGGGACAACCCAACAGAACATATGATTTTCTGAGTTGTGGATGCATGGATTAGTATGTCGAACCAGGTTCAACTGGTTTCTTCCGGATAACCCATGCAGAAGGGTAGAACTGGCAGAGCCATAATTATAGAATGGAGAACTCGCCAAGAGCACTCTGGTTGTGATCTTTCGGTTCAACGAGGAACTTCTGCCATAAATAGTTCATGGTATTGGAAGAAGGAAATACCACGGACCACGAGGACTAATGCAAAGGTTACTAATAACCTAAAGGAACGAGCAAACACTAACAACATGAGGTAAGTAGGGTGAAACTCGGGTCCAGAAACCCAGGAGTAGAATACCTACCACTAGGTGGCATCAAGGGATGCTTTCGAGAATGATGGCCAGAATCATCACACCGGGAACACAAAACATGGCTAGATTACCTAGTGATCCTCTAAGACACCTAGGGTCATAATAATAACTCCAACATATAGGTCGAGGTAATAAAATACCTCAACTCAGCAATTAGTGTGATTAACTTGGTCTAAAGGAACATCGAAAACCAGAGGGAAAGGATTTGCAAGTGCATCAGATTGTTTAGAAACCTGGGATGACTCGGACAGCATAACGACTGTAAATGCTCAAAAGGATTTGAGACATACTGCAAAAATGGTGGCATAACCACTCAGAAGCACAACATCAAGGTTTCCAGATAACTGGGGCTTAAATCCAACAATCTGATAAGTCTATGGATTAGTAACACGTCATCCTGATAGATAGATGAGAAGGCCTAGTTCTAAATCCCCGTAGGAAAGATAAGATGACTCGGATCAGAGAGCATGAGGTATAAGGAGTAAAAAGAGCCTTACGTTCCATCCCACAATCAATTCCCTACATATAACTAAAGCATTTCTAGACTCAACTTCGACCAGTTGGCTTGGTAATCCTACAGGCAGTCAAGCTCTGACACCAAAAGCTGTCAGGACCCTCGAAACATCTCATATGTTCCGCGATATTTTGAAAAAGTCTTTGGTGCCTCAACTCTAAACTGTTTAACTGAACTATCACGTAGTTATCAAAACGTGTATGTCCGATGTTCAACATCCACAAACGACGTTTGGGGTTCAGCACACTGAGCGGTGCATTAAGGACATAAGCTTTCTACTGATCGCATAATCGCTACTGTCAACTTTCAACTATATTTTCTCTAGGAACATATCTAAACAGTGGAACTAAAGCGCGAGCTTACGACATAATTTGCAAAGATCTTTTGACTATGTTCAGGATAATTAAGTTCATCTTATGAACTCCCACTCAGATAGACATCCCTCTAGTCATCTAAGTGATTACATGATCCGAGTCAACTAGGCCGTGTCCGATCATCACGTGAGACGGACTAGTCATCATCGGTGAACATCTTCATGTTGATCGTATCCTCCATACGACTCATGCTCGACCTTTCGGTTTCTTGTGTTCCGAGGCCATGTCTGTACATGCTAGGCTCGTCAAGGTAACCTAAGTGTTTCGCGTGTGTAAATCTGGCTTACACCCGTTGTATGTGAACGTAAGAATCCATCACACCCGATCATCACGTGGTGCTTAGAAACGACGAACTTTCGCAACGGTGCACAGTTAGGGGGAACACTTTCTTGAAATTTTAATGAGGGATCATCTTATTTACTATCGTCGTTCTAAGCAAATAAGATGCATAAACATGATAAACATCACATGCAATCAAATTGTCAGGACCCCGACTCAATGCCACATCGATCTAGCATGTAACACCTCATATCACTTTGCGGCCTCACGCACGGTATCCCCACGGGTGTCGCTTTACCTTTGCCTGGGACCGTTTGCGCATTTTGGCACACGTATATGATAATGTCGCTAGCATCCATATGATAAGGAGCCCCGAGCTGACATGGCTAGTCGTAAACCCAAAGTGGCACAAACTTACAGGGACAGGCATCCATGACCCAGCATCGAACGTGTCGGTCATCAGCGAGTGAATCCAGGCTGTAGCACTGGGCTAGCAGGACTCCGATGAACCGGGCTGTAGCGGGCTAACATGACTCCGGTATTCATCGCGTGACATTTCCCCGAAGGGACAGACACATGAACGAAGAAGGACACATGCCGGCCAGCCTAAGTGTTCCGGAGCAGTAGCAAGCTACCATGGCTCAGTGGAAGCACTAGGAGACATTTCCTGGTAAGAGAAGCTACTAAGGATAAACAACTAGATAGTCAGATCCCACACATACCAAGCATTTCAATAACATACACACAATATGCTCGATATGTGCAAATACAACATGGCATCACAACATGACTCTACAACTCAAGTATTTTACTCAATAGGCTCCGGGGAGCGAGATATTACAAACATGGGTCTCATGACCCAACATTCAGAGCATACAAGTCAAAGCACAAGCGGAAGCTATCATGTCTGAGTACAGACATCTATAAATGAAAAAGGCTGAGAAGCCTGACTATCTACCAGATCCTGCCGAGGGCACAAGATCGTAGCTGAGGTAACAAGCTAAACGTCGAAGTCCACGCGGTACTACTAGCGAGACTGAAGTCTCTCTGCAAAAACATAAATTAAGCAACGTGAGTACAAATGTACCCAGCAAGACTTACATCAGATCTAACTACATATGCATCATTATCAACAAGGGGATGGTGGGGTTTAACCACAGCAAGCCAGCTTTGACTCAGTGGCTATCCTGAACTACGACTGCAAGTAACTCTTTTGAGGTGGCGCACACGAGTCCACATATTCATCATATCAATACACCACTATGGATCCACTCCCGTCTCCCTACGAGAACGCCATCCATAGCACTCACGCTTATCTTGCGCATTTTAGAGTATCCACTTTCACTTGTTTATGAACTGTATAGGCAACCCAGAAGTCCTTTACCGCGGTCACGGCTATTCGCATAGATAATGTTAACCCTGCAGGGGTGTACTTCTTCACACACGCTCTCACCACTTACCGCCGTTTACATGACATGTACTCGGCAACCTTCAAGCGGAAGCCCAGCGAGGGTGTCGGCCACGACCTACCTAAACACTCAAGTCTCTCGTCCAGGTTTATCGCCTATTCGGGTTCCATCCGCAAGGAGATCCGGCCGGGGTGTCGCTCACGGCCCCAAACGATGTGTGCAGGGTTCCCAAGTCCACCATCCGGGTGCCACTTGGTACACCGGGCCACTGTGCCTAGTCTGTCCCAAGCCCACCTGTACCGGGTGCCACTTGGTAGACTACTAACACTACCTACAAACACCAGAAACTAGTTGCAACTCCTGGACAGAGAACAAGGGTGATTAAGAAGCTGAGAGGGTCAATTAAGGAGCCCAATGAGTGGTAGTAGCTGTTCATGGATCACAAACACAGAACTCAGTTCCTGAGGACGGCTGCAATGAGACAACCCACCATGTACTCCTACATGGCCTCTCACCGCTACCTTTACCAAATCGTGTTCACACACTTAGCTCACACACAGTAGGACATGTTCACACACCTTCGATTCATCCCCGATGAATCAGACCGGACTCAACTCTAAGCAGTAGCAGGCATGACAAACAAACATGAATGAGTAGGCACATCAGGGCTCAAGCAACTCCTACTCATGCTAGTGGGTTTCATCTATTTACTGTGGCAATGACAGGTCATGCAGAGGATAAAGGGGTTCAACTACCGCAGCAAATAATAGTTGTATCGTTGTTGTCCTAATGCAGTAAAATAGAGCAGGAGAGAGAGAGTGGGATATTATCGGAATGAACAAGGGGGTTTTGCTTGCCTGGCACGTCTGAAGATAATATAGTTTCTTCAGCGGTGTCATCGAACTCATCGTCGGAACACGTCTATCGAGAGGGAACAACCACCGACAAACAAAGAAGAAACACAATCAATGCAATGCACAATATGATGCATGATCATGACATGGCAATATGCTGTGATTTGGGCTAATGCAGCTAAGAACAGAAAGGTTTGAGCTTATTTGAACCAAAGATTCAAATTCAAACTCAAACTATGAATTCATAAAGTGCATTATCATGTTTTGATATGAACAGCAAGGTTAAGTTGATTAAACATGCATGAAACCAGTGCAAATGGATAGATTGGATTTTTCTGATCGTTTTTCATATATAACTTGTTTCTTTTGGAGCTACGGTTGAATTTCTATGAATTTTAGAAGTTTGGGATATTTTCTGAAATTTCCTGAATAAACTTAAATCCAGAAAATGCTTTATTGCGTCAGGGTGACGTCACTATGATGTCAGCAGTCAATAGGGTTGACCCGGGTTAAACCTGAACAGTGGGGTCCACTGGTCAGTGACACAGTGCTGCCCAGGGTCAATGACAGGTGGATCCGGCCAATGACCACGTCAGCAAAGTCAACCTGACGTGTGGGCCCAGCTGGCTTATAAGCTGAACTAATAATAAAGTAAAACCTGGGTTAATTAGACGTGGGGCCCATCTGTCAATGGCACATGGTTAACTAATGGCATCATTAGCGCTAAACTAATGAGCCACGTCAGCGGTTAGCACCGGCGATGACCGGAGCACAACGGTGCTCGCCGTCCGGCTAACTCCGGCGTCGGGAACGGCCGTGATGCGGCGCGTCCAACGGTGGTTGTGGTTGTGGCTGGGGTGGCCGGTAGGGGCAACTTTGGCGAGCGAGGCGGCGGCCGGAGCTCGGGCAACGGCGGAGATGGCGCTATAGGGCACGGCAGGGCGAACCCGTGGGTGTTTCGGGTTCGCAGGAGCGCGGCGAGCACGCTGGTGATGCTCGGGCGAGCGGCCGAGCTCAGGAGCGCGGAGCTCGTTGACCATGGCGGCGGCGAGCCTCGGCGGAGGTGGGGAACGGAGCTCGAGCAAGAACGCGAGTAGGAGAGGAGGGGGAATAGGTCCGTGAGCTCGCAGTGGTTGCGACGGTGGCCACGGGGAGGTCGAGGAGGGGCTGGTGACGGCAGGAGGTCGCCGGCGATCTCGGCGACCCGAGGTTGAAGAAGGCGGCGGTGTAGGCGTTCGGGGGCGTCCGGCGGCGCGTGTGTCCTCGAGGAGGCGTAGTCGACAGAGGCGGAGCTCCTGGATGTGTTGGGGAGGCTAGGCGGTGGCTGTGGCCGCGGCGAACGGTGTCGGTGGCGATGGTGGCGTTCAGTCGCGGGAGGGAAATGGCGGCAGAGGATGGGATGAGCACGAGAGGGAGTGAGAGGGGCCGGGGGGGGGGTTGCGTGGCGTCTCCAGGGGTCACGAGAGCAAGTAGGGAGGTAGGAGGTGGCGTGCGGTGGCCGTGCGCGCGTCGGGCACGCGCTGTGCATCCGACTGGCGGGAGGAAGAAGACCTCCCTGCCCCTGGTGGGCTGGGCTGGTCAGATGGGCTGCCAGGTGAGCGCCAGGTAAGTTCTGGTGAGTTTGCTCTCTCTCCCTTTTATTTCTGTTTTCTATTTATTTGCTTTGTTTTGATTTAGTTTACAAACCAAATCATTTTTATAAACTTTCTGTAAATTGTTATGTAAGCTTAGGACTAGCCCAAGGTCACATGCAACTTACGAAAATATTGAACATTATTTCTTATATAGCAGAAATAATTTCAACCCAAATATATTATTGATTTAAATCAAAGACCCAAAATAAATTATTTCTGTGACTCCAAAAATATTGGTTTGAATTTTACATCATGCCAATATTTCACAGAATAACAGGAACATTTTCTTGGACTCATTTGATGAGATTTAAATGTTGGTTATTTTTAGAGGTTTTCTGAGGCTTTTGAAAATTCCTCAATTCAAGTTTCATTTGAATTTAAACATGATGCTCACATGGAAACTAGCATAGGTCAGCCCAGAATTAGGGATGTGACACAAATAGTGACATGATATGGCCAATATCATTTTTGCTCCTTTTGATCTCCATCTTCGGGGCTCCATGATCATCATCGTCACCGGCATGACACCATGATCTCCATCATCGTGTCTTCATGAAGTTGTCTCGCCAACTATTACTTTTACTACTATGGCTACCGGTAAGCAATAAAGTAAAGTAATTACATGGCGTTGTATAATGACACGCAGGTCATACAATAAATAAAGACAACTCCTATGGCTCCTGCCGGTTGTCATACTCATCGACATGCAAGTCGTGATTACTATTACAAGAACATGATCAATCTCATACATCACATATATTCATCACATTCTTCTTGGCCATATCACATCACATAGCATACCCTGCAAAACAAGTTAGACGTCCTCTAATTGTTGTTTGCATGTTTTACGTGGCTGCTATGGGTTTCTAGCAAGAACGTTTCTTACCTACGCAAAACCACAACGTGATATGCCAATTGCTATTTACCCTTCATAAGGACCCTTTTCATCGAATCCGTTCCGACTAAAGTGGGAGAGACTGGCACCTGCTAGCCACCTTATGCACCAAGTGCATGTCAGTCGGTGGAACCTGTCTCACGTAAGAGTACGTGTAAGGCCGGTCCGGGCCGCTTCATCCCACAATACCGTCGAAACAAGATTGGACTAGTAACGGTAAGCATATTGAACAAAATCAACGCCCACAACTACTTTGTGTTCTTCTCGTGCAAAGAATCTACGCAATAGACCTAGCTCATGATGCCACTGTTGGGGAACGTAGCAGAAATTCAAAATTTTCCTACGTGTCACCAAGATCTATCTATGAAGAAACCAGCAACGAGGGGAAGGAGAGTGCATCTACATACCCTTGTAGATCACTAAGCGGAAGCGTTCAAGAGAACGGGGTTGAAGGAGTCGTACTCGTCGTGATGCAAATCACCGGAGATCCTAGTGCCGAACGGACGGCACCTCCGCGTTCAACACACGTACAGCCCGGTGACGTCTCCCACGCCTTGATCCAGCAAGGAGAGAGGGAGAGGTTGAGGAAGACTCCATCCAGCAGTAGCACAACGGCGTGGTGGTGATGGAGGAGCGTGGTGATCCAGCAGGGCTTCGCCAAGCACCGCGGGACACGAGAAGGGAGAGAGGTAGGGCTGCACCAAGAGGAGGTCAAAACTCATGTGTTGGCAGCCCAAAACCCTCAAGTATATATGGGGGGAGGGGAGGGGGCTGCGCCCCCTCTAAGGTTCCTCCCCAGGGGTGGCGGCAGCCCCCAGATCCCATCTGGGTGGCGGCCAGAGGGGGAGAGAGGGGAGGCGCGCCTGGGGTGGGCCTCAGGGCCCATCTGCCCTAGGGTTTGCCCCCTTCCCACTCTCCCCTGCACCTTGGGCCCCTTGGGGGGGGGGCGCACCAGCCCACCTGGGGCTGGTTCCCTCCCACACTTGGCCCATGCAGCCCTCCGGGGTTGGTGGCCCCACTTGGTGGACCCCCGGGACCCTCCTGGTGGTCCCGGTACGTTACCGGAAAAACCCGAAACTTTTCCGGTGACCAAAACAGGACTTCCCATATATAAATCTTTACCTCCGGACCATTCCGGAACTCCTCGTGACGTCTGGGATCTCATCCGGGACTTCTAACAACATTCGGTAGCCACATACAAACTTCCTTTATAACCCTAGCGTCATCGAACCTTAAGTGTGTAGACCCTACGGGTTCGGGAACCATGCAGACATGACCTAGACGTTCTCCGGTCAATAACCAACAGCGGGATCTGGATACCCATGTTGGCTCCCACATGTTCCACGATGATCTCATCGGATGAACCACGATGTCAAGGACTCAATCAATCCCGTATACAATTCCCTTTGTCTAGCGGTATTGTACTTGCCCGAGATTCGATCGTCGGTATACCGATACCTTGTTCAATCTCGTTACCGGCAAGTCTCTTTACTCGTTCCGTAACACATCATCCCGTGATCAACTCTTTGATCATATTGTGCACATTATGATGATGTCCTACCGAGTGGGCCCAGAGATACCTCTCAGTTTACACGGAGTGACAAATCCCAGTCTCGATTCGTGCCAACCCAACAGACACTTTCGGAGATACCTGTAGTGCACCTTTATAGCCACCCAGTTACGTTGTGACGTTTGGTACACCCAAAGCATTCCTACGGTATCCGGGAGTTGCACAATCTCATGGTCTAAGGAAAAGATACTTGACATTAGAAAAGCTTTAGCATACGAACTACGATCGTTGTGCTAGGCTTAGGATTGGGTCATGTCCATCACATCATTCTCCTAATGATGTGATCCCGTTATCAATGACATCCAATGTCCATGGTCAGGAAACCGTAACCATCTATTGATCAACGAGCTAGTCAATTAGAGGATTACTAGGGACATGGTGTTGTCTATGTATCCACACATGTATCTGAGTTTCCTATCAATACAATTATAGCATGGATAATAAACGATTATCATGAACAAGGAAATATAATAATAACTAATTTATTATTGCCTCTAGGGCATATTTACAACAGGGGCAAGGGGGCACCTCTAGGCACAACAACAATTGATCTCCAAGATCACTTAGCCGTGTGCGGTGCCCCCCTCCACCATAGTCCTCGATAATATTGTAGCGGTGCTTAGGCGAAGCCCTGTGACGGTAGAACATCAAGATCGTCACCATGCCGTCGTGCTGATGGAACTCTTCCCCGACATTCTGCTCGATCGGAGTCCGGGGATCATCATCGAGCTGAACATGTGCTAGAACTCGGAGATGCCGTAGTTTCGGTGCTTGATCGGTCGGGCCGTGAAGACGTACGACTACATCAACCGCATTGTTCTAACGCTTCTGCTTTCGGTCTACGAGGGTACATGGACAAGACTCTTCCCTCTCGTTGCTATGCATCACCATGATCTTGCATTACATAACGAGTAAAGAGACTTGCCGGTAACGAGATTAAACTAGGTATTGGATACCGACGATCGAATCTCGGGCAAGTAACATACCGATGACAAAGGGAACAACGTATGTTGTTATGCGGTTTGACCGATAAAGATCTTCGTAGAATATGTAGGAGCCAATATGAGCATCTAGGTTCCGCTATTGGTTATTGACCGCAAACGGTTCTCGGTCATGTCTACATAGTTCTCGAACCCGTAGAGTCCGCATGCTTAAGGTTTCGATGACAGTTTTATTATGAGTTTATGAGTTTTGATGTACCGAAGGAGTTTGGAGTCCCGGATGAGATCGGGGACATGACGAGGAGTCTCGAAATGGTCGAGACATAAAGATCAATATATTGGACGACTATATTCGGACTTTGGAAAGGTTCCGAGTGATTCAGGTATTTTTCGGAGTACCGGAGAGTTACGGGAATTCGCCGGGGAGTATATGGGCCTTATTGGGCCATACAGGAATAGAGGAGAGAGGCCTAAAGGAAGGAGGTGCGCAGCCCCCCTCTGGTCCGAATTGGACAAAGGGTTCAGCCACCTTTTCCTTCCTCCTCTCCCCCTCTTTCCTTCTCTCCTACTCCAACAAGGATGGGGGGGGGGGAGTCCTACTCCCGGTGGGAGGAGGACTCCTCCTGACGCGCCCCTCCTGGCCGGCCGAACCCCTCCCCCTAGCTCCTTTATATACAGGGGAAAGGGGGCACCTCTAGGCACAACAACAATTGATCTCCAAGATCTCTTAGCCGTGTGCGGTGCCCCCCTCCACCATAGTCCTCGACAATATTGTAGCGGTGCTTAGGCGAAGCCCTGCGACGGTAGAACATCAAGATCGTCACCACGCCATCGTGCTGATGGAACTCTTCCCCGACATTCTGCTGGATCAGAGTCCGGGGATCGTCATCGAGCTGAACGTGTGCTAGAACTCGGAGGTGCCGTAGTTTCGGTGCTTGATCGGTCGGGCCGTGAAGACGTACGACTACATCAACTGCGTTGTTCTAATGCTTCTGCTTTTGGTCTACGAGGGTACGTGGACAACACTCTCCCTCTCGCTGCTATGCATCACCATGATCTTGTGTGTGCGTAGGAAATTTATTTTGAAATTACTACGTTCCCCAACAGTGGCATAAGAGCCAGGTTTTATGCGTAGATGTCATATGCACGAGTAGAACACAAGTGAGTTGTGGGCGATATAAGTCATACTGCTTAATAGCATGCCATACTTTGGTTCAGCGGCATTGTGAGATGAAGTGGCCCGGACCAACATTACGCGTACGCTTACGCGAGACTGGTTTCACCGCTATGAGCAATTGTTGCTTAAAGGTGACCGACGGGTGTCTGTATCTCTCACTTTAGTTGAACCAAGTGTGGCTACGCCCGGTCCTTCCAAATGTTAAAACAGCACCAACTTGACAAACTATCGTTGTGGTTTTGATGCGTAGGTAAGAACAATTCTTGCTAAGCCCGTAGCAGCCACGTAAAATTTGCAACAACAAAGTAGAGCTAACTTGTTTTTGCAGGGCATGATGTGATGTGATATGGTCAAGACGTGATGCTATATTTTATTGTATGAGATGATCATGTTTTGTAACCGAGTTATTGGCAACTGGCAGGAGCCATATGGTTGTCACTTTATTGTATGAAATGCAAACGCCCTGTAATTGCTTTACTTTATCACTAAGCGGCAGCGATAGTCATAGAAGCAATAGATGGCGTAACGACAACGATGCTATGATGGAGGTCAAGGTGTCGCGCCGGTGACGATGGTGATCACGACAGTGCTTCGGAGATGGAGATCACAAGCACAAGATGATGATGGCCATATCATATCACTTATATTGATTGCATGTGATGTTTATCCTTTATGCATCTTATCTTGCTTTGTTTGACGGTAGCATTTTAAGATGATGTCTCACTAAATTATCAAGAAGTGTTCTCCCTGAGTATGCACCGTTGCGGAAGTTCTTCAAGCTGAGACACCACGTGATGATCGGGTGTGATAGGCTCTACGTTCAAATACAATGGATGCAAAATAGTTGCACACGCGGAATACTCAGGTTAAACTTGACGAGCCTAGCATATACAGATATGGCCTCGGAACACGGAGACCGAAAGGTCGAGCGTGAATCATATAGTAGATATGATCAACATAGTGATGTTCACCATCGAAAACTACTCCATCTCACGTGATGATCGGACATGGTTTAGTTGATTTGGAGTACGTGATCACTTAGATGACTAGAGAGATGTCTGTCTAAGTGGGAGTTCTTAAGTAATATGATTAATTGAACTTAAATTTATCATGAACTTAGTCCTGGTAGTATTTTGCAAATTATGTTGTAGATCAATAGCTTGCGTTGTTGCTTTCATATGTTTATTTTGATATGTTCCTAGAGAAAATTGTGTTGAAAGATGTCAGTAGCAATGATGCGGATTGGATCCGTGATCTGAGGTTTATCCTCATTGCTTCACAGAAGAATTATGCCCTTAATGCACCGCTAGGTGACAAACCTATTGCAGGAGCATATGCAGACGTTATGAACGTTTGGCTAGCTCAATATGATGACTACTTGATAGTTTAGTGCACCATGCTTAACGGCTTAGAATCAAGACTTCAAAGGCGTTTTGAACGTCATGGACCATATGAGATGTTCCAGGAGTTGAAGTTAATATTTCAAGCAAATACCCGAGTTGAGAGATATGAAGTCTCCAATAAGTTCTATGGCTAAAAGATAGAGGAGAATCGCTCAACTAGTGAGCATGTGCTCAGATTGTCTGGGTACTACAATCGCTTGAATCAAGTGGGAGTTAATCTTCCAGACAAGATAGTGATTGACAGAGTTCTCTAGTCACCATCACCAAGTTAGTAGAACTTTGTGATGAACTATAGTATGCAAGGGATGACGAAAACGATTCCCGAGCTCTTCGTGATGTTGAAATCGACGAAGGTAGAAATCAAGAAAGAGCATCAAGTGTTGATGGTTGACAAGATCACTAGTTTCAAGAAAAGGGCAAAGGGAAAGAAAGGGGAACTTCAAGTAGAATGACAAGCAAGTTGTCACTCCCACGAAGAAGCCCAAAGCTGAACCAAAGCCTGAAACTGAGTGCTTACACTGCAAAGGACATGGTCACTGGAAACGGAAATACGCTGAATATTTGGTGGATAAGAAGGATGGCAGAGTGAACAAGGGTATATATGATATACAGGTTACTGATGTGTACCTTACTAGTGTTTATAGTAGCCCCTGAGTATTTGATACTTGTTCGGTTGCTAAAAATTAGTGACTCGAAACAGGAGTTACAAAATAAACAGAGACTAGTTGAGGGTGAAGTGACGATGTGTATTGGAAGTGGTTCCAAGATTGATATGATCATCATCGCACACTTACTATACTTTCGGGATTAGTGCTAAACCTAAATAAATGTTATTTGGCGTTTGCGTTGAACATGTATATGATTTGATCATGTTTATTGCGATACGGTTATTAATTTAAAGTCAAAGAATAATTGTTGTTCTGTTTACATGAATAAAACCTTCGATGGTCATACACCCAATGAAAATAGTTTGTTGGATCTCGATCATAGTGATACACATATTCATAATATTGATGCCAGAAGATGCAAAGTTAATAATGATAGTGCAACTTATTTGTGGCACTGCTATTTGGGTCATATCGGTGTAAAGCGCATGAAGAAACTCCATAAAGATGGATTTTTGGAATCACTTGGTTATGAATCATTTGATGCTTGCGAACCGTGCCTTTTGGGCAAGATGACTAAAACTCCGTTCTCCGGAACAATGGAACGAGCTACTGACTTATTGGAAATAATACATACCGATGTATGCGATCTGGTGAGTGTTAAGGCTCGCGGCGTGTATCGTTATTTTCTGACCTTCACAGATGATTTGAGCAGATATGGGTATATCTACTTGATAAAACATAAGTCTGAAAAATTTGAAAAGTTCAAAGAATTTCAGAGTGAAGTGGAAAATCATCGTAACAAGAAAAATAAAGTTTCTACGATCTGATCGTGGAGACGAATATTTGAGTTACGAGTTTGGTCTTCATTTGAAACAATGTGAAATAGTTTCACAACTCACGCCACCTGGAACACCACAATGTAATGGTGTGTCCGAATGTCGTAATCGTACTTTACTAGATATGGCGCGATCTATGATGTCTCTTATCGGTTTACCTCTATCGTTTTGGGGTTATGCATTAGAGACAGCTGCATTCACGTTTAAATAAGGCACTATCTAAATCCGTTGAGACGACACCGTATGAACTATGGTTTAGCAGTAAACCTAAGCTATCGTTTCTTAAAGTTTGGAGTTGCGATGCTTATATGAAAAAGGTTTTCAACCTGATAAGCTCGAACCCAAATCGGAAAAGTGCATCTTCATAGAATACCCAAAGGAAACTGTTGGGTACACCTTCTATCATAGATCCGAAGGCAAAACATTCGTTGCTAAGAATGGATCTTTCCTAGAGAATGAGTTTCTCTCGAAAGAAGTGAGTGGGAGGAAAGTAGAACTTGATTAGGTAATTATACCTTCTCCCAAATTGGAAAGTTGTTCATCACATAAATCAGTTCTAGTGATTGCTACACCGATTAGCGAGGAAGCTAATGATCATGATCAAGAAACTTCAAATCAATTTAGTACAGAACCTCGTAGGTATTCCAGAGTACGGTCCGCGCCAGTGTGGTACGGTAATCCTATTCTGGAAGTCATGTTACTAGACCATGATAAACCTACGAACTATGAGGAAGCGATGATGAGCCCAGATTCCGCGAAATGGTTTGAGGCCATGAAATTTGAGATGGGATCCATATATGAGAACAAAGTGTGGACTTTGATTGACTTGCCCGATGATCAGCAAGCCATAGAAAATAAATGGATGTTCAAGAAGAAGACGGACGTTGATAGTAGTGTTACTATCTACAAAGCTAGATTTGTCGAAAAAGTTTTTTTACAAAGTTCAAGATGTTGACTACGATGGGTTTTTTTCTCAGTCGTATTGATGCTTAAAGTCTGTCCGAATCATGTTAGCAATTGCCACATTTTATGAAATCTGGCAAAAGGATGTCAAAATTGCATTCTTTAATGGATTTATTAAAGAAGAGTTGTATATGATGCAACCAGAAGATTTTATCAATCCTAAAGGTGCTAAACAAATTGTGCAAGCTCTAGCAATCCATCTATGGACTGGTGCAAGCATCTCGGAGTTGGAATATACGCTTTGATGAGTTGATCAAAGCATATAGTTTTATACAGACTTGCGGTGAAGCCTGTATTTACTATAAAGTGAGTGGGAGCACTACCGCCTTTCTGATAAATATATGTGAGTAACATATTGTTGATCAGAAATGATGTAGAATTTTTCTGTAAAGCATAAAGGAGTATTTGAAATGAGTTCTTTAAAAAGAAAGACCTTAGTAAAGCTACTTACATATTGAGCATCAAGATCTATTGAGATAGATCAAGACGCTTGATAAGTTTTTCAATAAGTACATACCTTGTCAAGATTTTGAAATAGTTCAAAATGGAACAGTCAAAGAAAGAGTTCTTGCCTGTGTTGCAAAGGTGTGAAATTGAGTAAGACTCAAATCCCGACCACGGCAGAAAATAGAAAAGAAGAATGAAAGTCATTCCCTATGCCTCAGTCATAGGTTCTATAAAGTATGCTATGCTGTGTACCAGACCTATTGTATACCTTGCTCTGAGTTTGGCAAGGGAGTACAATTTTTGATCTAAGAGTAGACACTGGATAGCGGTCAAGAATATCCTTAGTGAGGACTAAGGAAATATTTCTCGATAATGGAAGTGATAAAAGAGCTCGTCGTAAAAAGTTACAACGATGCAAGCTTTTACACCAATCCAGATGACTCTAAGTCTCAATCTGGATACATATTGAAAGTGGGAGCAATTAGCTAGAGTAGCTCCGTGCAGAGCATTGTAGACATAGAATATTTGGAAAATACATACGGCTCTGAATATGACAGACCCGTTGACTAAGCTTCTCTCACGAGCAAAACATGATCACACCTCAGTACTCTTTGGGTGTTAATCACATAGCTATGTGAACTAGATTATTGACTCTAGTAAACCCTTTGGGTGTTGGTCACATGACGATGTGAACTATGAGTGTTAATCATATACAGATATGAATATTGGTGTTAAATCACATGGCGATGTGAACTAGATTATTGACTCTAGTGCAAGTGGGAGACTAAAGGAAATATGCCCTAGAGGAAATAATAAAGTTATTATTTATTTCCTTATTTCATGATAAATGTTTATTATTCATGCTAGAATTGTATTAACCATAAATATAATACATGTGTGAATACATAGACAAACATAGTGTCACTAGTATGCCTCTACTTGACTAGCTCGTTACTCAAAGATGGTTAAGTTTCCTAGCCATAGACATGAGTTGTAATTTGATTAATAGGATCACATCATTAGGAGAATGATGTGATTGACTTGACCCATTCTGTTAGCTTAGCACTTGATCGTTTAGTATGTTGCTATTGCTTTCTTCATGACTTATACATGTTCCTGTAACTATGAGATTATGCAACTCCCGTTTACCAGAGGAACACTTTGTGTGCTACCAAACATCACAACGTAACTGGGTGATTAGAAAGGAGCTCTACAGGTGTCTCCGAAGGTACATGTTGGGTTCGCGTATTTCGAGATTAGGATTTGTCACTCCGATTGTCGGAGAGGTATCTCTAGACCCTCTCGGTAATGCACATCACTATAAGCCTTGCAAGCAATGTAGCTAATGAGTTAGTTACGGAATGATGCATTACATAACGAGTAAAGAGACTTGCCGGTAACGAGATTGAACTAGGTATTGGATACTGACGATCGAATTTCGGGCAAGTAACATACCGATGACAAAGGGAACAACATATGTTGTTATGCGGTTTGACCGATAAAGATCTTCATTGAATATGTAGGAGCCAATATGGGCATCCAGGTTCCGCTATTGGTTATTGACCGGAAACGGTTCTCGGTCATGTCTACATAGTTCTTGAACTCGTAGGTTCCGCATGCTTAAGGTTTTGATGACAGTTTTATTATGAGTTTATGAGTTTTGATGTACCGAAGGAGTTTGGAGTCCCGGATGAGATCGGGGACATGAAGAGGAGTCTCGAAATGGTCTAGACGTAAAGATCGATATATTGGACGACTATATTCGGACTTCGGAAAGGTTCCGAGTGATTCGGGTATTTTTCGGAGTACCGGAGAGTTACGGGAATTCGTCGGGGATTATATGGGCCTTATTGGGCCATACAGGAATAGAGGAGAGAGGCCGAAAGGAAGGAGGTGTGCAGCCCCCCTCTGGTCCGAATTGGACAAGGGGTCCAACCCCCTTTTCCTTCCTCCTCTCCCCCTCTTTCCTTCTCTCCTACTCCAACAAGGAAGGGGGGGAGTCCTACTCCCGGTGGGAGGAGGACTCCTCCTGACGTGCCCCTCCTGGGCGGCCGAACCCCTCCCCCTGGCTCCTTTATATACGGGGGCAAGGGGGCACCTCTAGGCACAACAAAAATTGATCTCCAAGATCTCTTAGCCGTGTGCGGTGGCCCCCTCCACCTTAATCCTCGATAATATTGTAGTGGTGCTTAGGTGAAGCCCTGGGATGGTAGAACATCAAGATCGTCACCACACCGTCGTGCTGATGGAACTCTTCCCCGACATTCTGCTGGATCAGAGTCCGGGGATCGTCATCGAGCTGAATGTGTGCTAGAACTCGGAGGTGCTGTAGTTTCGGTGCTTGATGGTCGGGCCGTGAAGACGTACGACTACATCAACTGCGTTGTTCTAATGCTTCCACTTTCGGTCTACGAGGGTACGTGGACAACACTCTCCCTCTCGTTGCTATGCATCACCATGACCTTGCGTGTGCGTAGGAAATTTATTTTGAAATTACTACGTTCCCCAACAGTGGCATAAGAGCCAGGTTTTATGCGTAGATGTCATATGCACGAGTAGAACACAAGTGAGTTGTGGGCGATATAAGTCATACTGCTTACCAGCATGTCATACTTTGGTTCAGCGGCATTGTGAGATGAAGCGGCCCGGACCGACATTACGCGTACGCTTACGCGAGACTGGTTTCACCGCTACAAGCACTCGTTGCTTAAAGGTGACCGACGGGTGTCTGTCTCTCTCACTTTAGTTGAACCGAGTGTGGCTACGCCCGGTCCTTGCGAAGGTTAAAACAACACCAACTTGACAAACTATCGTTGTGGTTTTGATGCGTAGGTAAGAACGATTCTTGCTAAGCCCGTAGCAGCCACGTAAAATTTGCAACAACAAAGTAGAGGACGTCTAACTTGTTTTTGCAGGGCATGATGTGATGTGATATGGTCAAGACGTGATGCTATATTTTATTGTATGAGATGATCATGTTTTGTAACTGAGTTATCGGCAACTGGCAGGAGCCATATGGTTGTCGCTTTATTGCATGAAATGCAAACGCCCTATAATTGCTTTACTTTATCACTAAGCGATAGCGATAGTCGTAGAAGCAATAGATGGCGTAACGACAACGATGCTATGATGGAGGTCAAGGTGTCGCGCCGGTGACGATGGTGATCACGACAGTGCTTCGGAGATGGAGATCACAAGCACAAGATGATGATGGCCATATCATATCACTTATATTGATTGCATGTGATGTTTATCCTTTATGCATCTTATCTTGCTTTGTTTGACGGTAGCATTTTAAGATGATGTCTCACTAAATTATCAAGAAGTGTTCTCCCTGAGTATGCACCGTTGCGAAAGTTCTTTGTGCTGAGACACCACGTGATGATCGGGTGTGATAGGCTCTACGTTCAAATACAACGGGTGCAAAACAGTTGCACACGCGGAATACTCAGGTTAAACTTGACGAGCCTAGCATATACAGATATGGCCTCGGAACACGGAGACCGAAAGGTCGAGCGTGAATCATATAGTAGATATGATCAACATAGTGATGTTCACCATTGAAAACTACTCCATCTCACGTGATGATCGGACATGGTTTAGTTGATTTGGATCACGTGATCACTTAGATGACTAGAGAGATGTCTGTCTAAGTGGGAGTTCTTAAGCAATATGATTAATTGAACTTAAATTTATCATGAACTTAGTCCTGGTAGTATTTTGCAAATTATGTTGTAGATCAATAGCTTGCGTTGTTGCTTTCATATGTTTATTTTGATATGTTCCTAGAGAAAATTGTGTTGAAAGATGTCAGTAGCAATGATGCGGATTGGATCCGTGATCTGAGGTTTATCCTCATTGCTGCACAGAAGAATTATGTCCTTAATGCACCGCTAGGTGACAAACCTATTGCAGGAGCAGATGCAGACGTTATGAACGTTTGGCTAGCTCAATATGATGACTACTTGATAGTTTAGTGCACCATGCTTAACGGCTTAGAATCAGGACTTCAAAGACGTTTTGAACGTCATGGACCATATGAGATGTTCCAGGAGTTGAAGTTAATATTTCACGCAAATACCCGAGTTGAGAGATATGAAGTCTCCAACAAGTTCTATGGCTAAAAGATGGAGGAGAATCACTCAACTAGTGAGCATGTGCTCAGATTGTCTGGGTACTACAATCGCTTGAATCAAGTGGGAGTTAATCTTCCAGACAAGATAGTGATTGACAGAGTTCTCTAGTCACCATCACCAAGTTAGTAGAACTTTGTGATGAACTATAGTATGCAAGGGATGACGAAAACGATTCCCAAGCTCTTCGTGATGTTGAAATCGACGAAGGTACAAATCAAGAAAGAGCATCAAGTGTTGATGGTTGACAAGATCACTAGTTTCAAGAAAAGGGAAAAGGGAAAGAAAGGGGAACTTCAAGTAGAATGACAAGCAAGTTGTCACTCCCACGAAGAAGCCCAAAGCTGAAGCAAAGCCTGAAACTGAGTGCTTACACTGCAAAGGAAATGATTACTGGAAACGGAAATACCCTGAATATTTGGTGGATAAGAAGGATGGTAGAGTGAACAAGGGTATATTTCATATACAGGTTATTGATGTGTACCTTACTAGTGTTTATAGTAGCCCCTGAGTATTTTATACTTGTTCGGTTGCAAAATATTAGTGACTCGAAACATGAGTTACAGCATAAACAGAGACTAGTTGAGGGTGAGGTGACGATGTGTATTGGAAGTGGTTCCAAGATTGATATGATCATCATCGCACACTTTCTATACTTTCAGGATTAGTGTTAAACCTAAATAAATGTTATTTGGTGTTTGCGTTGAACATGTATATGATTTGATCATGTTTATTGCGATATGATTATTAATTTAAAGTCAAAGAATAATTGTTGTTCTGTTTACATGAACAAAACCTTCGATGGTCATACACCCAATGAAAATAGTTTGTTGGATCTCGATCATAGTGATACACATATTCATAATATTGATGCCAAAAGATGCAAAGTTAATAATGATAGCGCAACTTATTTGTGGCACTGCCGTTTGGGTCATATCGGTGTAAAGCGCATGAAGAAACTCCATAAAGATGGATTTTCGGAATCACTTGGTTATGAATCATTTGATGCTTGCGAGCCGTGCCTTTTGGTCAAGATGACTAAAAGTCCGTTCTCTGGAACAATGGAACGAGCTACTGACTTATTGGAAATAATACATACCGATGTATGCGATCCGGTGAGTGTTAAGGCTCGCGGCGTGTATCGTTATTTCTGACCTTCACAGATGATTTGAGCAGATATGGGTATATCTACTTGATAAAACATAAGTCTGAAACATTTGAAAAGTTCAAAGAATTTCAGAGTGAAGTGGAAAATCATCGTAACAAGAAAAATAAAGTTTCTACGATCTGATCGTGGAGACGAATATTTGAGTTACGAGTTTGGTCTTCATTTGAAACAATGTGAAATAGTTTGGCAACTCACGCCACCTGGAACACCACAATGTAATGGTGTGTCCGAATGTCGTAATCGTACTTTACTAGATATGGCGCGATCTATGATGTCTCTTATCGGTTTACCACTCTCGTTTTGGGGTTATGCATTAGAGACAACTGCATTCACGTTTAAATAGGGCACCATCTAAATCCGTTGAGATGACACCGTATGAACTATGGTTTAGCAGTAAACCTAAGCTGTCGTTTCTTAAAGTTTGGAGTTGCGATGCTTATATGAAAAAGGTTTTCAACCTGATAAGCTCGAACCCAAATCGGAAAAGTGCATCTTCATAGAATACACAAAGGAAACTGTTGGGTACACCTTCTATCACAGATCCGAAGGCAAAACATTCATTGCTAAGAATGGATCCTTTCTAGAGAAGGAGATTCTCTCGAAAGAAGTGAGTGGGAGGAAAGTAGAACTTGATGAGGTAATTGTACCTTCTCCCAAATTGGAAAGTTGTTCATCACAGAAATCAGTTCTAGTGATTGCTACACCGATTAGGGAGGAAGCTAATGATGATGATCATGAAACTTCAAATCAATTTACTACAGAACCTCATAGGTATTCCAGAGTACGGTCCGCGTCAGTGTGGTACGGTAATCCTATTCTGGAAGTCATGTTACTTGAACATGATAAACCTATGAACTATGAGGAAGCGATGATGAGCCCAGATTCCGCGAAATGGTTTGGGGCCATGAAATCTGAGATGGGATCCATATATGAGAACAAAGTGTGGACTTTGATTGACTTGCCCGATGATCGGCAAGCCATAGAAAATAAATGGATGTTCAAGAAGAAGACGGACGCTGATAGTAGTGTTACTATCTACAAAGCTAGATTTGTCGAAAAAGGTTTTTGACAAAGTTCAAGATGTTGACTACGATGAGTTTTTTCTCACTCGTATCGATGCTTAAAGTCTGTACGAATCATGTTAGCAATTGCCACATTTTATGAAATCTGGCAAAAGGATGTCAAAACTGCATTCTTTAATGGATTTATTAAAGAAGAGTTGTATATGATGCAACCAGAAGATTTTATCAATCCTAAAGATGCTAAACAAATTGTGCAAGCTCCAGCAATCCATCCATGGACTGGTGCAAGCATCTCGGAGTTGGAATATACGCTTTGATGAGTTGATCAAAGCATATAGTTTTATACAGACTTGTGGTGAAGCCTGTATTTACGATAAAGTGAGTGGGAGCACTATCGCCTTTCTGATAAATATATGTGAGTAACATATTGTTGATCAGAAATGATGTAGAATTTTTCTGTAAAGCTTAAAGGAGTATTTGAAAGGAGTTCTTTAAAAAGAAAGACCTCAGTAAAGCTACTTACATATTGAGCATCAAGATCTATTGAGATAGATCAAGACGCTTGATAAGTATTTCAATAAGTACATACCTTGTCAAGATTTTGAAATAGTTCAAAATGGACCAGTCAAAGAAAGAGTTCTTGCCTGTGTTGCAAAGGTGTGAAATTGAGTAAGACTCAAATCCCGACCATGGCAGAAAATAGAAAAGAATAGTGAAAGTCATTCCCTATGCCTCAGTCATAGGTTCTATAAAGTATGCTATGCTGTGTACCAGACCTATTGTATACCTTTCTCTGAGTTTGGCAAGGGAGTACAACTTTTGATCTAAGAGTAGATCACTGGACAGTGGTCAAGAATATCCTTAGTGAGGACTAAGGAAATATTTCTCGATAATGGAAGTCATAAAAGAGCTCGTCGTAAAAAGTTACAACGATGCAAGCTTTTACACCAATCCAGATGACTCTAAGTCTCAATCTGGATACATATTGAAAGTGGGAGCAATTAGCTAGAGTAGCTCCGTGTAGAGCATTGTAGACATAGAATATTTGGAAAATACATACGGCTCTGAATGTGACAGACCCGTTGACTAAGCTTCTCTCACGAGCAAAACATGATCACACCTCGGTACTCTTTGGGTGTTAATCACATAGCTATGTGAACTAGATTATTGACTCTAGTAAACCCTTTGGGTGTTGGTCACATGATGATGTGAACTATGGGTGTTAATCATATACAGATACGAATATTGGTGTTAAATCACATGGCGATGTGAACTAGATTATTGACTCTAGTGCAAGTGGGAGACTAAAGGAAATATGCCCTAGAGGTAATAATAAATTTATTATTTATTTCCTTATTTCATGATAAATGTTTATTATTCATGCTAGAACTGTATTAACCGGAAACATAATACATGTGTGAATACATAGACAAACATAGTGTCACTAGTATGCTCTACTTGACTAGCTCGTTAATCAAAGATGGTTAAGTTTCCTAGCCATAGACATGAGTTGTCAATTGATTAACGGGACCACATCATTAGGAGAATGATGTGATTGACTTGACCCATTCCGTTAGCTTAGCACTTGATCGTTTAGTATGTTGCTATTGCTTTCTTCATGACTTATACATGTTCCTATAACTATGAGATTATGCAACTCCCGTTTACCAGAGGAACACTTTGTGTGCTACTAAACGTCACAACGTAACTGGGTGATTATAAAGGAGCTCCACAGGTGTCTCCGAAGGTACATGTTGGGTTGGCGTATTTCGAGATTAGGATTTGTCACTCCGATTGTTGGAGAGGTATCTCTGAGCCCTCTCGGTAATGCACATCACTATAAGCCTTGCAAGCAATGTAGATAATGAGTTAGTTACGGAATGATGCATTACGTAATGTGTAAAGAGACTTGCCGGTAACGAGATTGAACTAGGTATTGGATACCGACGATCGAATCTCGGGCAAGTAACATACCAATGACAAAGGGAACAACGTATAAAGATCTTCGTAGAATATGTAGGAGCCAATATGGGCATCCAGGTTCCGCTATTGGTTATTGACCGGAAATGGTTCTCGGTCATGTCTACATAGTTCTTGAACCCGTAGGGTCCGCACGCTTAAGGTTTCGATGACAGTTTTATTATGAGTTTATGAGTTTTGATGTACCGAAGGAGTTCGGAGTCCCGGATGAGATCGGGGACATGACGAGGAGTCTCGAAATGGTCAAGACGTAAAGATCTATATATTGGACGACTATATTCGGACTTCGGAAAGGTTCTGAGTGATTCGGGCATTTTTCGGAGTACCGGAGAGTTACGGGAATTCGCCGGGGAGTATATGAGCCTTATTGGGCCATACGGGAATAGAAGAGAGAGGCCGAAAGGAAGGAGGTGCGCAGCCCCCCTCTAGTCCGAATTGGACAAGGGGTGCAGCCCCCTTTTCCTTCCTCCTCTCCCCCTCTTTCCTTCTCTCCTACTCCAACAAGGAAGGGGGGGAGTCCTACTCCCGGTGGGAGGAGGACTCCTCCTTGCGCGCCCCTCCTGGCCGGCCGAACCCCCCCTGGCTCCTTTATATACGGGGGCAAGGGGGCACCTCTAGGCACAACAATAATTGATCTCCAAGATCTCTTAGCCGTGTGCGGTGCCCCCCTCCACCATAGTCCTTGATAATATTGTAGCGGTGCTTAGGCGGAGCCCTGCCAAGGTAGAACATCAAGATCGTCACCATGCCGTCATGCTGATGGAACTCTTCCCCGACATTCTGCTGGATTGGAGTCCGGGGATCGTCATCGAGCTGAACGTGTGCTAGAACTCGGAGGTGCCGTAGTTTCGGTGCTTGATCGGTCGGGCCGTGAAGACGTACGACTACATCAACTGCGTTGTTCTAACGCTTCCGCTTTCAGTCTACGAGGGTACGTGGAAAACACTCTCCCCTCTCGTTGCTATGCATCACCATGATCTTGCGTGTGCGTAGGAAATTTATTTTGAAATTACTACGTTCCCCAACAGCCAGTACTTGAGTGCGCTAATATAAACGACCGCCATGGTGGGAGGCATTATTGAGTCTAACATCAACTTGAGGAACGAGTGTTTCAAAGTTCTTGATTCAAACATGAAGCTAGACAACATTGAGTTCGTGAACACCGCCTCTACGATCGTGGGGGCAGTACGCCAGCTATGGAGGAAGCATTACCCAAAGCAGAGCATCGAGCACTTCCAGATTATTGACATCGACGTACCGAAGAAGCTTGGCAAGTAAGACAAGAAGCATGACATTCTTCTCATTTTTTTTCAATCAATCTGTAGTCTTTAAAATTTTCTAGAGGTAGTGTTTTTTCTCTTGTTTAAATGATTATTTGTTTTATAGATGTACAACTATAGTTTTTTAAGACACACAACTAGTTTGCAATCTCTTTATGACTTTCTCATAGATTATCTAGCCAGTTGCATAGTGGAACATCACTAGTTGCACAGTGGCACATAATTAGTTGCATAGTGCCACATAGTACATCATCTTATTGGGTTTAAATTTCCGTGACAAATTTTCCTTTTCACCACCACAACAATGAGTGTGGTCTGTTCGCACAACTTAATGCCACTGAGTGGAACGGTAGCCTACTGCCCAACTATGAGCCCAAGGAAGTACTCAACATCAAGAAGAAGCTGGCATATGATTGAGTCACCAGCGTGCACAACTCCGCCCCATGGAGGAAGTTGCTAAGATATAACAAGGACTAGGACTGTACTCTTTTTATTCTCTGCCCTTTTTTTCAATGCCTTTCTTGTTTATAGTTGCACACTAGTAGTAATTCTGTTGCAACTCACTGTTATCACTTTTGTTGACAGATTAGGAGCACTGGGCCATACAACTATTCAACAAATAAATATTAAACCATTTGCCAACAAAGGCACAAATAGCAACCATTTTACACATTGCATGAACTAATTCAAGGAAAACAACTTAGAGAAGAGAAAGCATAGGTGCTGAATGTGTCCACTTGGTCCCAACATTGCTCAAAAACCAACATTCTTTTCCTTTTTCCCTTTTTGATACAAATGATGCAAGAGAATCACATCAGCCTGAGTGGACACACACACCAGCAGTGTGCTATATAGATTGGCAGTGGCTGCATTTGTTTTTCTTCTTTGGGTGTAGGTCCAACACCGATTTGTACCGTCGACTCTTTGTCCTACCCTTTTTAGTAGACCTTGGAGGATCCCGGGGCACAAAATCATCAGAGGCTCGTGCAGGGGATGCAGCCTCCAACGGGGCAGCAGGACTAGTGTGCGTGGGCGCTGGACCATCAAGAGGTTGCGTTCAATCACCTGTGGAATAATCATATAAAAAGTGTGTAGGGGATCTATCATAGTCCTTTCAATAAGTAAGAGTGTTGAACCCAACGAGGAGCAGAAGGAAATGATAAGAAGTTTTCAGTAAGGTATTCTCTTCAAGCACTGAAATTATCGGCAACAAATAGTTTTGTGATAAGGTAATTCGTAATGGGTAACAAGTAACAAGAGTAAATGAGGTGCAGCAAGGTGGCCCAATCCTTTTTGTAGCAAAGGACAAGCCTGGACAAATTCTTATATAGAGAAAAGCGCTCCCGAGGACACACGGGAATTATCGTCAAGCTTATTTTCATCACGCTCATATGATTCGCGTTTGGTACTTTGACAATTTGATATGTGGGTGGACCGGTGCTTGGGTACTGCCCTTTCTTGGACAAGCATCCCACTTATGATTAACCCCTATTGCAAGCATCCGCAACTACAAAAGAAGTATTAAGGTAAACCTAACCATAGCATGAAACATGTGGATCCAAATCAGCCCCTTATGAAGCAACTCATAAACTAGGGTTTAAGCTTCTGTCATTCTAGCAACCCATCATCTACTTATTACTTCCCAATGCCTTCCTCTAGGCCCAAACAATGGTGAAGTGTCATGTAGTCGACGTTCACATAACACCACTAGAGGAGAGACAACATACATCTCATCAAAATATCGAACGAATACCAAATTCACATGACTACTTATAGCAAGACTTCTCCCATGTCCTCAGGAACAAACGTAACTACTCACAAATCATATTCATGTTCATAATCAGAGGGGTATTAATATGCATATAGGATCTGAACATATGATCTTCCACCGAATAAACCAACTAGCATCAACTACAAGGAGTAATCAACACTACTAGCAACCCACATGTACCAATCTGAGGCCTTGGGACAAAGATTGGATACAAGAGATGAACTAGGGTTTGAGAAGAGATGGTGCTGGTGAAGATGTTGATGGTGATTGACCCCCTCCCGTTGAGAGGATCGTTGGTAATGACGATGGTGATGATTTCCCCCTCCCGGAGGGTTGTTTCCCCGGCAAAACAGCTTCGCTGGAGCCCTAGATTGGTTCCGCCAAGGTTCTGCCTCGTGGCGGCGGTGTCTCGTCTCGACAACTTGCTTATGATTTTTTCCAGGGTAAAAGACTTCATATAGCAGAAGATGGGCACCAGAGGCCTACCAGGTGGCCCACGAGGCAGGGGGCGCGCCCAGGGGGGTAGGGCGCACCCCCACCCTCGTGGACGGTGGGTGGCCCCCCTCTGGTATTTTTTTCACTCAGTATTTTTTATTAATTCCAAAAATAACTTCCATGGAGTTTCAAGACTTTTGGAGTTGTGCAGAATAGGTCTGTAATATTTGCTCCTTTTCCAGCCCAGAATTCCAGCTGCCGGCATTCTCCCTCTTCGTATGAACCTTGTAAAATAAGAGAGAATAGGCATAAGTATTGTGACATAACGTGTAATAACAGCCCATAATGCAATAAATATCGATATAAAAGCATGATGGAAAATGGACGTATCAACTCCCCCAAGCTTAGACCTCGCTTGTCCTCAAGCGGAAGCCGATAACGAAAAATATGTCCACATGTTTAGAGATAGAGGTGTCGATAAAATAAAATACGGACATCAGGGCATCATGATCATTATTATAAAAGCAACATATATATATATATATATATATATATATATATATATATATATATATATATATTGTCATATGATTTCCTATGCTCAAGTAATAATCTATCCACAATGTCAAGTATGAATCAGAAACTTCATTGAGAACCAACAAACTATGATCTCGGTCATTGAAGCATTTGCAATTTATCATAACATCGGAACGAGTCAATATAAGAGCTTTTCAGCAAGTCCACATACTAAACTATCATTTAGTCTTTCACAATTGCTAACACTCACGCAGTACTTATGGGTATGGAGTTTTAATCGGACACAGAGAAAGATATGGGCTTATAGTGTTGCCTCCCAACCTTTTACCTGAAGGGTAATGTCAACAATAATAGTTCATGCTAACTTATATCCAATTGGATATTATATATCAGGATCTTTCCAACACAAGGTGCTTGCCTAAGGATAAAATGTAAAAAGGAAAGGTGAAGATCACCATGACTCTAGTAAAAGGTATAAGACAAAAGTAAAAGATATATAGGCCCTTCGCAGAGGGAAGCAGAGGTTGTCATGTGCTTTTATGGTTGGATGCACGAAATCTTAATGCAAAAGAACATCACTTTATATTGCCACTTGTGATATGGAACTTTATTATGCGGTCCGTCGCTTTTATTGCTTCCATATCACAAGATCGTATAAAGCTTATTTTCTCCATACTAATAAGTCATACATATTTAGAGAGCAATTTTTTATTGCATACAACAATGACAACTTACTTGAAGGATCTTACTCAATCCATAGGTAGGTATGGTGGACTCTCATGGAAAAACTGGGTTTAAGGATATTTGGAAGCACAAGTAGTATCTCTACTTGGTGCAAAGAATTTGGCTAGCATGAGAGGGAAAGTCAAGCTCAACATGTTGGATGATCCATGACAATATACTTTATTTCAGATGTAAGAAAAGATAACCCATTACGTTGTCTTCCTTGTCCAACATCAACTCTTTAGCATGTCATATTTTAGTGAGCGCTCACAATCATAAAAGATATCCAAGATAGTATATTTACATGTGAAAACCTCTCTTTCTTTATTACTTCCTATTAATTGGAACGATGACCAAAACTATGTTTGTCAACTCTCAACAACTTTTATTCATCATACTCTTTATATGTGAAGTCATTACTCTCCATAAGATCAATATGATCTCTTTTATTTCTTTTTGTTCTATCTTTTTCTTTTACTCCCTCAAGATCATAGCAAGATAGCAAAGCCCTTGACTCAACACTAATCTTTATTATATATAGCTCACGGACTCGATTACGTAGAGGAATCATAAAGCAAAACTCAAAACTAAATCATACCAAAACTTTATTCTACTAGATCAAGATATTACTAAAAGGATCAAACTAAGTAAAACGGTAAAGATAGGAGTGTGATGGTGATACGATACGGGGGCACCTCCCCCAAGCTTGGCAGTTGCCAAGGGGAGTGCCCATACCCATGTGATTATGTCTCTTTTGCTGGTGAAGAAGGTGGTGGCGATGATGGATAGTCTAACATCGAGCATAGGAGCTCCTCCAGTTTGCGGATAATGTCCTTGAGTGCGGTGATATGCTCCTTCAACAAAATATTTTCATGTGTGAGATACTTGTTTTGTATGCAAGCTAACTCAATCATCTTGAAAGCTTCAATCTCAGTTGGGGTAAGAAGGTTGTGATGAGGTTGAAGGATGTCTTCTTCTTCTGCCACCGGAGATTGATCCTCCATGACCTTCTTGATACTATCATCCTTGTTGATCTCCCCGGGCTCTTCTCTCTTCAGCTCCATCTTCATTAGCCAAGCAACGTTGCCTTCATTGTTGGAGGAGGGTGACTACATGATGCCTGGCCTTGACAAATCTGACAGAAAACAGCTCAAAACAAAGACAGAGGATATTTGCATGATACGGTGGTCAAAACCTTTGGGAGATTATATAATGAATTTTTACCGACCAAAAGAAGTATCGTGCAAGAAAATGGAGTTCGGAGGGCACACGAGGTGCCCATGAGGCAGGGGGCGCGCCCTCCACCCTCGTGGATGCCTCATGTCCTTCCCGGACTACTTCTTATTTTCCTATTTTCTTAAATATTCCAAAACGGATAAAAATTGCTATTAGAACTGTTTTGGAGTCGGTTTACTTACCGTACCACATACCTATTCCTTTTCGGAGTCTGAAACGTTCTGGAAAGTGTCCCTTATGTATTCCTCCGGGGTTACAATTTCAATCACATTGGTTTCAACATTTATGGGATTACTTGAGATATAACGTTTGATCCTTTGACCGTTCACCACCTTCGGATTTGTGCCTTCAAAGTTGTTGATTTTATGGCACCGGAACAATAGACCTCCTCGATAACGTAAGGACCTTCCCATTTAGAAAGGAGTTTTCTTGCAAACATTCTTAAACGAGAGGCAACACATAATCACCTACATTAAACTCATGCTTTTGTATCCTTTTGTCATGCCATCTTTTAACTCTTTCTTTAAACAGTTTAGCATTCTCATAGGCTTGAGTTCTCCATTCATCAAGTGAGCTAATGTCAAACAACCTCTTCTCACTGGCAAGTTTGAAATCATAGTTGAGCTCTTTAATGGCCCAATATGCCTTATGTTCTAGTTCAAGAGGTAAGTGACATGCTTTTCCATAAACCATTTTATATGGAGACATACCCATTGGATTTTTATATGTAGTTCTATAAGCCCATAATGCATCATCAAGTTTCTTGGACCAATTCTTTCTAGATCTATTAACAATCTTTTGCAAAATCAATTTAAGCTCTGTGTTACTCAGTTCTAATTGGCCACTAGACTGTGGGTGATATGGAGATATAATTCTATGATTAACATCATACTTAGCAAGCATTTTACGAAAAGCACCATGAATAAAATGTGAACCACCATCAGTCATTAAATATCTAGGGACTCCAAACCTCGGAAAAATTAACTGCTTTAAGCATCTTAATAAAGGTGTTATGATCAGCACTACTAGTTGGAATAGCTTCTACCCACTTAGTAACGTAATCAACAACAACTAAAATAAGTGTATACCCATTAGAGGAAGGAAACGGTCCCATATAATCAAAGCCCCAAACATCAAATGGTTCAATAACAAGTGAATAATTCATAGGCATTTCTTGACATCTACTAATATTACCAATTCTTTTTGACATTCATCACAAGACAAGACAAACTTACGTGCATCCTTGAAGAGAGTAGGCCAATAAAAACCGGTTTGCAATACCGTATGTGCAGTTCTATCTCCAGCGTGGTGTCCTCCATAGGCCTCGGAATGACACTTGCGTAGGATCTGTTCCTGTTCATGCTCAGGTACACAACGTCTAATAACACCATCTACTCCTTTATAAAGGTGTGGGTCATCCCAGAAGTAATGTCTTAAATCATAGAAAAACTTTTTCTTTTGCTGGTATGAGAAACTAGGTGGTATAAATTTAGCAACAATGTAATTAACATAATCAGCATACAATGGAGCAGTACGAGAAGCATTTATGACAACTAATTGTTCATCAGGAAAGCTATCATCAATAGGTAGTGGGTCATCAAGAACATTCTCTAACCTAGACAAGTTGTCTGCAACAGGGTTCTCAACTCCCTTTCTATCAATAATATGCAAATCAAATTCTTGTAGTAGGAGAACCCATCTAATAAGTCTAGGTTTAGCATCTTTCTTTTCCATAAGATATTTAATAGCAGCATGATTAGTGTGAAAGTTACTTTAGAATCAACGATATAAGGTCTAAACTTATCACAAGCAAATACAACTGCTAAAAATTCTTTTTCATTAGTAGCATAATTTCTCTAGGCACTGTCTAGAGTTTTACTAGCATATTGAATAACATTTAGTTTCTTATCAACTCTTTGTCCTAGAACAACACCTACGTCATAATCACTAGCATCACACATAATTTCAAAGGGTAAATTCCAATCAGGTGGCTTAACAATAGGGGCAGAAATGAAAGCTTTCTTAAGTATTTCAAATGCTTCTACACAATCATCATTGAAGACAAAAGGAATATCTTTTTGTAAGAGATTAGTCAGAGGCCTAGAAATTTTAGAGAATTCCTTAATGAACCTCCTATAAAAACTGCCATGACCAAGGAAACTTTTTATACCTTTAATGTCCTTGGAACATGGCATCTTTTCAATAGCATCAACTTTGGCTTTATCAACTTCAATACCTCTTTCTGAAATTTTATGCCCCAAGACAATGCCTTCATTAACCATAAAGTGGCATTTTTTCCAATTCAAGACAAGATTAGTATCTTCACATCTCTGCAAAACTCGATCAAGGTTGCTTAAGCAATCATCAGAAGAAGTTCCATAAATGGAGAAATCATCCATGAAAACCTCAACAATCTTTTCACAAAAGTCAGAGAATATAGCCATCATGCATCTTTGAAAGGTAGTAGGTGCACTGCATAAATCAAAAGGCATATGTCTATAAGCAAAATTACCGAAAGGGCAAGTAAAAGTGGTCTTTTCTTGATCCTCTTTTGACACAGGTATTTGAGAGAAACCAGAGTAACCATCTATAAAGCAAAAATGTGCATGTTTGGATAATCTTTCTAGCATTTGATCAATAAAAGGCAAAGGGTAATGATCCTTTTTCGTAGCTTTATTTAATTTGCGGAAATCAATTACCATCCTATAACCTATAACAATTCTTTGCGGGATCAATTCATCTTTATCATTAGGAACGACAGTAATACCTCCCTTCTTAGGGACACAATGGACAAGACTTACCCACTAACTATCAGCAACGGGATAAATTATACCTGCCTCCAGGAGCTTTAGTATTTCTTTTCTTACCACTTCTTTCATCTTAGGATTTAACCATCGTTGGTGATCAACAACTGGTTTAACGTCTTTCTCCAATTTTGTTTTGTGTTGGCATAGAGTGGGGCTAATGCCCTTAAGATCATCAAGAGTATATCCAATAGCAGCACGGTGCTTCTTCAGTGTTTTCAATAATTTCTCCTCTTCCTGCTCTGAAAGGTTAGCACTAATAGTAACAAAATATATCTTCTTTTCATCAATATAAGCATACTTAAGAGTATCAGGTAGTGGTTTAAGCTCAAACACGGGATCACCCTTGGGTGGTGGAGGATCCCCTAGAATTTCAACATGCAAGTTGTGTTTCAAAATAGGTCCCTATTTAAAGAATACTTCATCTATCTCCCTTCTTTCATTCATAAACATATCATTTTCATGGTCTAGCAAATATTGTTCTAAAGGATCATTAGGAGGCACGTCAATAGAAGCAAGACCAATAATTTCATCCTTACTAGGCAATTCTTTATCATGGGGGTTGTCTACGAAATTAGCAAAGTTAAAGTCATGAGACATATCCCCTAACCCAATCATAACAATATCCTTTTCGCAATCTATCCTAGCATTAACAGTATTCAAGAAGGGTCTACCAAATATAATGGGACAAAAGTCATCTTTTGGGAAACCAAGAACAAGAAAATCAGCAGGATATTTAACTTTTTCACACAAGACTTCAACATCTCTAACAATCCCAACTGGTGAAATAGTATCTCTATTGGCAAGCTTAATTGTAACATCAATTTCTTCTATCTCAACAGGTGCAATATCATGCATAATTTCTTTGTATAAGGAATGAGGCATTGCACTTGCACTAGCACCCATATCACATAAGCCGTGATAACAATGATCTCCTATTTTAACAGAAATAACAGGCATGCCTACAACAGGTCTATGTTTATTTTTAGTATCGGGTCTAGCAATTCTAGCAGCTTCATCACAGAAGTAAATAACACGCCCATCAATATTATCAGCCAAGAGATCTTTAACCATAGCAATACTAGGTTCAACTTTAATTTGCTCTGGTGGTGTAGGTGTTCTAGTATTACTCTTACGAACCATAGTTGAAGCTTTAGCATGATCCTTTATCCTAATAGGGAAAGGTGGTTTCTCAACATAGGTAGTAGGAACAATAGGATCATTATAAGTGATAGTCTTTTCTTCAACTTTAACAGGTGCAACTACTTTTACTTCAATGAGAGGATTATATTTAAACCACTTCTCCTTAGGGGGGTCAACATGAGTAGCAAATGATTCACATAAAGAAGTTACTATCTCAGAGTCAAGTCTGTATTTAGTGCTAAATTCACGAAAAGCATCGGTATCCATAAAATATTTAACACAATCAAACTTAGGTGTCATACCTGACTCCTTACCTTCGTCGAGATCCCAATCTGCAGAGTTGCGTTTAATTCTTTCCAATAAATCCCATTTGAATTCAATAGTCTTCATCATGAAAGAGCCAGTACAAGAAGTATCGAGCATGGAGCGATTATTGAGAGAAAGCCGAGCATAAATTTTTTGAATAATAATTTCTCTTGGGAGCTCATGATTGGGGCATGAATATAACATTGACTTAAGCCTCCCCCAAGGTTGAGCGATGCTTTCTCCTTCGCGAGGCCAAACATTATATATATAATTACGATCACGATGAACAAAATGCATAGGATAAAACTTCTGATGAAATTCCAATTTCAGTCGATTGTAGTTCCATGATCCCATATCATCACATAGCCTAAACCATGTCAATGCCTTCCCCTTCAAAGATAAGGGGAATACCTTCTTCTTGATAACATCCTCGGGCATACCTGCAAGCTTAAATAGTCCACAAACTTCGTCCACATAGATTAGGTACAAATTGGGATGTAATGTTCCATCTCCTGTAAAAGGATTAGCTTGCAGTTTCTCTACCATACCCGAAGGAATTTCAAAGTAAACATTTTCAGTAGGTTCAGTAGGTTGAGGAGCAACTCTTTGCTCTACCATACCCCGAACAAGCCCCTCAAAGGATTATGTTCCATAGTAACAAGTGACAGTAAATTTCAGCACACTATATAAATTTTTCCTTACCAATTTCAACTTACCAAAGGCGCTTCACTGCCCGGCAACGGCGCCAGAAAAGAGTCCTGATGACCCACAAGTGTATGGGATCTATCTTAGTCCTTTCAATAAGTAAGAGTGTCAAACCCAACGAGGAGCAGCAGGAAATGACAAGCGGTTTTCAGTAAGGTATTCTTTGCAAGCACTGAAATTATCGGTAACAGATTGTTTTGTGATAAGGTAATTCATAACGGGTAACAAGTAACAAGAGTAAATAAGGTGCAGCAAGGTGTCCCAATCCTTTTTGTAGCAAAGGATAAGCCTGGACAAATTCTTATATAGAGAAAAGCGCTCCTGACGACACATGGGAATTATCATCAAGCTAGTTTTCATCACGCTCATATGATTCGTGTTCGTTACTTTGATAATTTGATATGTGTGTGTACCGGTGCTTGGGTACTGCCCTTTCTTGGACAAGCATCCCACTTATGATTAACCCCTATTGCAAGCATCCGCAACTACAAAAGAAGTATTAAGGTAAACCTAACCATAGCATGAAACATGTGGATCCAAATCAGGCCCTTACGAAGCAACTCATAAACTAGGGTTTAAGCTTCTGTCACTCTAACAACCCATCATCTACTTATTACTTTCCAATGCCTTCCTCTAGGCCCAAACAATGGTGAAGTGTCATGTAGTCGACGTTCACATAACACCGCTAGAGGAGAGACAACATACATCTCATCAAAATATCAAACGAATACCAAATTCACATGACTACTTATAGCAAGACTTCTCCCATGTCGTCAGGAACAAATGTAACTACTCACAAATCATATCCATGTTCATAATCAGAGGGGTATTAATACCCATATAGGATCTGAACATATGATGTTCCATCGAATAAACCAACTAGCATCAACTAAAAGGAGTAATCAACACTACTAGCAACCCACAGGTACCAATCTGAGGCTTTGGGACAAAGATTGGATACAACAGATGAACTAGGGTTTGAGAGGAGATGGTGCTGGTAGATGTTGATGGAGATTGACCCCCTCCCGATGAGACGGTCGTTGGTGATGACGATGGTGATGATTTCCCCCTCCCGGAGGGATGTTTCCACGGCAGAACAACTCCGTCGGAGCCCTAGATTGGTTCCGCCAAGGTTTCGCCTCGTGGCGGCGGTGTCTCATCCCGAAAGCTTGCTTATGATTTTTTCCAGGGTAAATGACTTCATATAGCAGAAGATGGGCACCGGAGGCCTGCCAGGTGGCCCACGAGGCAGGGGGCGCGCCCCCACCCTTGTGGATGGTGGGTGCCCCCCCTCTGGTATTTTCTTCGCTCAGTATTTTTTATTAATTCCAAAAATAACTTCCGTGGAGTTTCAGGACTTTTGGAGTTGTGCAGAATAGGTATATAATATTTGCTCCTTTTCCAGCCCAGAATTCCAGCTGCCGATATTCTCCCTCTTCGTATGAACCTTGTAAAATAAGAGAGAATAGGCATAAGTATTGTGACATAACATGTAATAACAGCCCATAATGCAATAAATATCGATCTAAAAGCATGATGCAAAATGGACGTATTGGCAACCAAGACTGATGTTCTCTGCAACCACACAACTAGCTTATGCCGTGCAAACTAACTAGTTGATGTGTGCAAGTTAAGATGAAAAGAAAACCTGTAGTAGGACGGCCCATCATGGCACTTGGATGGTAATCACCTATAGCCAGAACATGAAAAACAAATTAGTTGTTTGTCTTGATGCTCGAACTAGCATAGCGCACGCAACTGGATAGTCTGTTCTGTGCAATTGGGCACCATGATGTGTGCAACTCAAGTTACACACCTAGTTGCATGGGGAGTTGGGGCAGGTAATTACCTGGATGATGAGCCCCCTGAGTACTCCCTGTAGGGCCATTGGGAGGAGCACGCGGGGCACTACTTGTTGGTCCAGGCAGGGGAGGAGGTGGCGGAGGATGCCATGTAGGGCTTGGAGGTGGAGGAGGTCCTTGAGGGTTGCCATCACCTATAGCCAGAACAGAAAAGACAAGTTAGTTGTTTATCTTGATGCTTGAACTAACATAGCGTGCGCAACTGGGTAGCCTGTTCTGTGCAACTAGGCACCATTATGTGTGCAACTGAAGTTACACACATAGTTAGATGGGGAGTTGGGGCAGGTAATTACCTCGATGATGAGCCCCCTGAGTACTGCCTGTAGGGCTATTGGGAGGAGCACGCGGGGCACTGCTTGTTGGGCCAGGCGGGGGAGAAGGTGGTGGAGCATCATGTAGGGCCTGGAGGTGGAGGAGGTCCTCGAGGGTTGCCATCATCTGATGGCCCCGTAGCAGCAGCATGTTTTTTCTTTTTCTTGGACTTGTTCAGGTGGCCGATCTCGGTACGTGCTACACGCATATGCTTTTATACAATGGTCTGTGCTGCATCAGAGCCACTCGCAAACTTGGCTAGTTTCTGAAAATCGTATATCATGTTTCTCTCCCTTTTCTGCTTCTTTGATTGAGGAGGCATTTCATCCGGTTGCCCATACCCAATCCTTGGCGCACTAGGGACATCAGTAGGTGTCCACCGTCTTAGCATGTACCTTTCCGATATGACATCAACTCCAATGTGGGTGAACACCTTGAGGATGTGGCAACCGAGCATGCCGTCCTTGTCGTTTTGCAGCACTCACACAAATAGGAACCCTCCTCCACCTTTGCCTGCACCAAGTAGTTTCGAGAACCATATTTGGCAACAAATTCCTAGTTCAGTCTGAGCTCAAAAATATCAGCACCAACTTGAAACGCATTATAATGTCCAATCAGCTCAAACTCTTCTCTGAACTTGCGATGAAGGTCCCTAGTGTATGTTTCGTAAGCTTGCCTCTCTATTGGGAAGTTGGACCATAGCTCAATCTCAAGGTGTTCTGTCCTATAATCATTGCAGCCTTCCTTGGCAAGGATGTGGTTATGAATTTTTTCATATTGCTTGACGAAGTTCAGCATTGAGTTGTGTGGGTTCACATATCTTTTTAGGACGGCATTGAACCCCTCACTACGCTGTGTAGACTGCAGGAAGGGGAAGAACCTATGTTTGAAGTAGCACTGCATCCAAGTTGACATGTATTCGTACAACTTCTCAAAGTGTGTGTGTGTCATAGCCTCGTACTTCATCATTAACCCAACCCAATTCTGCTCAAACTCGTCCGGAGTGAAGCTGAAGTCAACACAGTAGTTGAAATCATCAGAGAGCCCTGGATTCCAGCACAACAGCCAACCAACTTTTTCCTGTGCCTTTTCCATGATGTGCCATCGATAATAGCGATGCACGGTGGTTGGAAAGATGCTCTCTATTGACTGCCTCATTGCACCATCCTGATTGGTTATGAAGTTGTCAGGAGGTTTGCCATCCATAGCCTCTAGGAATGCTTGGAAGACCCAATCGAAGCTTGATGCCAACTCTTGCCTCACAAACGCGCAACCCAACATGAAAGATTGGCCATGTCGGTTTATTGCAATGAAGGGTGCGAATGACATATTGTACATGTTGGTCATGTAGGTGGTGTCAAACGATATGTAATCGTGGTACACCTCTGCATAAGCTTTTCGAGCTAAGCCATCCACCCAAAATATGTTGACAACTCTATCCTCTTCATCATATTTTACCTTATAGAAGAAGTCTGGATCGGTTTTCTGTATATCCTTGACGTGATCGGTTTTCTGTATATCCTTGACGTGCGCAATTGTCTCAATCATGTCACCCTCCTTTGTGTCATCTCTATGGAAACTTGTACACAAATTTGTTATTGCCTTTGGTCCGAACGACACCATCATCTCAGATCCATAGAACTCTTCCATTATATGCCTCATACGTCCTACATAATACAAAAAGAAACAATATCTCTTTTTTTAGTCGCACGAATGCACACATCCAGCTGCACAGTAATAGGACATGTGTTGGCACGGAAGATAATTGCAGGAAATGGACACCTAGCTGCACCTTTAAAAACACTTTGCACTTTGCATACAGGACATTGTGTAGTTGCACAATGAAGGTAATCTAGTTGCACAACAAGCGCCAAAGTGATATAGAAACAACATGGGAAGTTGGACACTAGTTGCACACTTAAGACATTTTAGTTGCACAGGAGTACCATAACAGTTGCACACTGGACTGCCTAGAGGGAAACTTAATTCTGTAAGGGATATAGATACACACCTGTAGTCAAGTTGCAGTTATACAAGATGTACAAAAACTTCTTTTCATCAGGAGAGATGCCTTGGTGGGATCTCAAGTATTTGGACAATGAAGGTTTGTTCACCAGTGGATGATTGTGGTCATGAACAAAGTGCGTCACCTCCCATCGCCCATCTAGCAGCTTCACCAACATTTTTGCCTTGCATTAGTCTGCTTTATTGTCTCGCATTTCCGTTTCTTCTTTTTTTACTAGGACCAGCCTCCTCTTCAGCAAAGATTGGAGGTTCATCTTCCATTTCCTCATCACTGTCAACAGTTTTTGGATTTGGTATAGGGTCCAGGACAGGAGGAGCCTCGGCTCCTCCATCATCAGCTTTTAGGACGCTCTTGGCCCATCTGACACGGAACATAGGGACCTTCTCTCCAGCGTAGCTCAGCTCCCAGATCTCCTTGATCCTTCCGTAGTATCTGTCCTTGTCGTTACCGGTGTAGGATTCCATCGTTACCCCGGAGTAACCATCGCTCTTCATGTCCTTGTTCTTGGTGTAGAATGTGTAGCCGTTGATATCGTACGCCTCATATGTCATCAGGTTGCGCCATTAGTAGTTTTGCAAAAAAGGAAAAAAAAGTATATATATACTAATGGCGCACCGTGAACTAGTGCGCCATTACTAGTTTTGCAAAAAAGAATAAAAAAAGAATACAGTACCGGCGCACTCTGTGGCTGGTGCGCCATTACTAGTTAGAACTAGTAATGGCGCACTTCGGTCTGATGCGCCATTAGTATGTATGAAAAAATGAAAAAAAATTATCACTAGTGGCGCACCTTTTGTCTGGTGCGCCATTAGTGTCTTCCACACTAATGGCGCGTCACCAACTGGTGCGACATTAGTATATAGTAGTGGCGCACTACTTCCCTGGTGCGTCATTAGTGCCCATCCCATCTTTAGCCCTTTTCCTAGTAGTGGAGGGTGGATGGCAAGGTTGTGTCCCAAGACCACAGACAACTCACGTCTGAGTTCATCGCTTACAGGCTCTCCAACTCTATATCCACACTTCCAACAATGAGCATCCAACATGTCATGGACCTTGTGAAAGCCATCTTTCATTACAAGGTGAAATACGGCAAGGCATGAAAGGCAAAGCAAGCCGCATTTAAGATGTTGTATGGTGATTGGGAGGAAGCATACAACCGAATCCCTAGGTTGTTGTTAGCCATGGCCGCTACAAACCCGGGCATGGTTCATGTGGGGTCGAGCCTCATGGGGAAAAAATAACGGTTCATGACGGAAGGAAAGTCCGAGTATTTGGCCGTGCATTTTGGGCGTTCGAGCAATGCGTCAGGGCTTTCGAACACTGTAGGCCGGTCATGGCCATTGATGGCACGTTCTTGACCGGACAATACAAGGGCACCTTGTTGGTTGTGATAGCAAGTGATGCCAATAACTGGGTGTTGCCATTGACATTTTCTTTGGTTGAGGTGGAGAACAATGACAACTGGGAGTGGTTTTTGCGTCTTTTGAGGACGAAGGTGTTACCCGCTCAGGGGAAAATTGTGTCGTATCGGATCGGCATCAAGGAATTCTTAACGCGGTGGAGATTGACATTCCCGGGCATGCTCCATTGCACCATTGATGGTGCATGAGGTACTTTTGTTTGAACTTCTATAGGGCATGTGGCCTTAAGTAGTTGTCCGATGATCTTCAAGATTGTTGTCTCGCTTTCTCCGACAAGCGGTTCACCACTTTGTACAACAAATTGCTCGCACACAAAAAACTTGATCCCGGGGATCAAGACTTTCTCAATAGGCACATTCAATACCGGAACAAGTGGGCACGTGCTTTTGATGAAGATGGCCGAAGATATGGTCAAATGACAAGCAATATGGCCGAATGCTTCAAGAGGGTGCTCAAGGGTGCACGTGCATTACCCGTGACGGCAATAGTTCAATACACATTTGACAAGATGAATGCGTACTTTCTAAAGTACTCAATGGAAACGGATGCACAAATAGCGGGTGAGAACAAGCGCAAGTACAAGTACAAGTTCTCACCCAAGGTTGATGAATGGTTGGAATTTCAATCACGAAAGGCGGACTCACAAGAAGCTATACTATATGACAATGAAGATTGGTTGTATGAAGTGAAAGAGCAAGAAGAACCACAAACGATGGCCGCCAACATGGAGGTCGGGCTTTCAAGGTCTCGCTAACACGGTGTGATTGCTCTTGCGGGAGGCCATTGTTGCCTGGGTGCTAGGCGCTGTACGGTAGGGTGTGGCGCCTCCGTGTCGGGCACCACTCAAAACGGTCAGCTGAGTGATTTTTTTTCCGGAACAGTTCATTTTGTGAAATGATTTCGTCCACGGGTCAAAATTGTCAATTTTGCCTGTTTCTCGCCTGTACTGCAGCCACATACCACCGGATTCTCTTGACAGTTTTCTTTTTTCTTCTCCTTCTAATACATCGACACGCAAAGCTTTTGCGTGTTCGAAAAAAACAACAACTCATCAAGCTGATCAACCCTTTCTAAACAAAGGCTGATTAACCTTCCTAAGTTACAAGTAATGTAACAAGCATAGCAATTTTGACTTGATGTTTATATGGACATGGAACTCCTTTCATACTTAAAATTGCAAAGCGAGCTTTTAGAACACCAAAAGTTGCAACAACATTGTGTGTATGCCTCTGTTCTTCACCATCATCTGCATCCTGTGTACTATTGCCTACAATTCACTTCCCTTCTTCAACTTTATCTTCAAGCAAAGAAATGTTCTCCACACTAATGTTCTTAGCTTGCGCAGTCACGTCATTCCCGACTCCATCCAAATTAGCATTCCTATGCTCCTCCAAACTAGCATTCTCAGCTTCATTTTCATGCATCTTTCCTTCTACACTTTTTACTGGGTGGCAAGATTTCTACACCATCTGCATCGGCACTATTACTCGGTGGCAAGATTTCTAGACCATCTGCATCTGCATCTGCATCAACTAGAATTTTTCAATTCTCAAAAAAAAACTAGAATTTTTCAATAAATCATACAGTATTTACTGGGAGTCTGGGACAACACAGCACCAACTCAAATGATTTTTCGAGTACGAAATAGGAATGCTCTTTCCCATCGTCAAGACATCAAATCCTCAAGGTGGGAAGTAGGGGCCATTGCCATGTGGAAGGAGGAATAAACTGATTATAATATTTATTGTGACTAAAAGTTGCTGATTAGCAACTAAATCATACTGCATATTGAAGCAAGCACTTCAGGCCATCTATGTGTTAAGAGTTTAGGGGCAGAGCTTCCATCATCCAACTAGACTACACAACTTATAGTAACCCATAAAAGTTTTAACACTTCACTGATATTCTTCATAACCCATAAAAATGTACACTAAAGAGTACCATGTTTTGACCTTGTTGATCTTCACCAATGAACTGGGAACATTAAAACAACTAGTACAACAGTAAAAACTATGCTGTCTTCACCAAGATCACACGACAAAGAGATGAGAATTCTCACCTGTGATATGACATTGTTGCTCCTCATCAATGCTACTTAGGTTGGGTACTTCCACCAGATCCAGTGCTAAACATGTATTGTCAACTTGATGCATGGAGTTGACACCATTTGTTGCAGCCTTCTCCAGCACATCTTCAGTTTTCAGTGCCGCTTCAGCCTTCTTAACCAAGTGGCGCAGTTTCAAGAGGACTTTCACCACGTAGGCACGGACAGCGACAATGTCATTGTAGATTTTCGAGATTGTGGCCCTCTCTATCAGATCTTCATATTTAGGTGCTTCAGAATCCATCAGCGCAAGCTCCTCGGGCGAGAATACCTGAAACAAACATATACTTCAGTCCATAGCAAAAATGACAACTTTCCAGCATATACGTACTAAACTTTTGCAAAAATAATAATTATAAGATTCACATTATACTCGGCACGTCTTGTAAGACGTGTTCCATCAGGATCGACCATCGACTTCAACGCTGTTACAAGTTTGAGTAAATCCCAATTCTTGACATCAAATCCAGAGGCCTTCAGATCCTTGTAAAGACGTCTGCGCAAGAACATTGAATGCTCGTTTTCACGTACATCAGCATGATACACCTTGAGAGCCATCCGAAGAATATGTTCATTAATCTGGATAAAAACGAGCATTTGCTTAATCACTGAAAGGAACATGAAAAGGCAAATTTTTCTGTAACTTAGCAAATTGAGTTCCTATGAATGCCTTTCATCACTTGTAAAGTGGCTATAGAGTGTTAAGGGCGCAGAATGGATCAGAAAGGAACATTGCATGACAAGATAGCAATAAATTAGGCACAAATCATTGCATATTATCAGACAACAGAAGGACAAAGCTTAGTAAGCTCACCAGCTCTTGCTTGACATTATTAATGCCGTGCCGAGACAAGAGCATATCCAATCCTTTGCATATGGGGAGCCGGTCTGCCTTTGTGAACTCAGATTGTTCTTGAGGGATTAAAAGAGGCATGAGATTCTGCAGACCCCACATAACCTCCATGACCATCTCATCGCACCGGCAGGGCAGCCTCTGAGAAAAGGAATGTGTTATATTGTACTGTTGCACATGCATGAACAACTAGGGAGCTTACACAGTTACACAAACCAGCTTCTCTTCGATTATTGATTTGTATTCAGGCTTTCCAACAAGGATTAGTTCATCAGTGAGGCAGTATTCAAAGAGCAGGTTGGCCAGTGGGCCGCCTAATTCCCCGGTGGTGATGTTGATGGCACTGGACTTATCCTCGAACTTTCGGAAAGCATGCAGCGTGAGGATCTGAGGAACAAGGGGAAAGCATGATTAGAGACTAAAACGCAAAGCTTGTAAGCTGCTCGTAATTATGCAATGTGTCTCCGTGAGATAGGATTGTGTCAGCGACCAATATAGGCCTGCTCAAATCTTGGTTAATTCAAGTCCATTCAGCAGAACTCTTAACCTATTCATGCGTTAAATCGGTGCGGACTGCTTGGTATGCGAAAAAGAAAAAAAAAAGGGTGAGAAGAAGAAAGAACGACATGGTGGCATTCTTAGCAATAGTATATCATGTGTGAGACTGAGTGGTGGAAATTAGTTTTGGGGTGTGCACACGTCCATGCGCAATAGTGTCATTTCTGCAATATGCTAAGTCAGGGTATACACTCCTGAATGATACAGTACTGTACATACGTAGATTTAGTCTTATGAGCTGATTTAGCAACCCTAGCAAGGTTCCGGCCGCTTAATTATAGGCTGAGTTTCTTAATGCTTTTACTCTAGTTTGAAGCTAAAAGAAGAGGAAATTTAAAAGGTGTGCTGACTAACACAGTAGTGCCAGTAGTCGCCCACGAAGTAGTGCCAGGTGTCCTGCAGGTAAATTGAACAGAAAAGGTTAATCCATCGGCCGGATGGTGCTGGCATCAGGGACAAATTAAGAAGGTAGAAGAAATCACGTAGTGGTCACCTCAATATCTTTGTGGAGGTATTGCATATCAAAAGAGAAAATGGCGAAGCCGGATGGCGTCTCGAATAGCAGCTTGCATATGCCAGGAGTCATCTTTTCATTTTTCGCTGGTAAATGAATGAAGCAAAGCACAAACCAAGCAAATCGTAAGTGAGTAAGCGGTGGATCTGGGACTTTGGATTTAATAAAGCCAAGTTTAAAAAGGTACTGTAGGTGAATAAACAAAGATGATGTGCCGGCCCTAAAAAACGCATCGGAATGCAAATAGGGCGCGAGAATCGCCTCGCCGGTCCTCCTCAAAAGTCAAAACCCAACCCGCATGAACAACGAGACAAAGGCTCGGATCAACTGTACGTAGGTTTCATTGCTTGCCCTAACGATTCCAGATTTGCTCCGGCATAGCGCGCGCGCGCGAGAGAGAGAGAGAGAGACGGGGGTAGAGGGAATAGTTGAGGCGACTTACGGCAGATGGCGAACGCGCGAGGACAAGGACGAGAAGCCATCGTGGTCGTGGCTCTCGCGAGTCGCGAGAATCAGGCAGAACGAACTGTGCCGCGGGGTAGGGAATCGGGAGTCCTTTTCCTTTTATATTATTACTAGGAAAAGAGCCCGTGCGTTTCAACGGGAGAAAAAAATAACACACGCTCTTAACCCAATAATCATGATTCAAGATTCTAATAGGTCCATGTCCTTTATTTTCACATGGCATCACATTTGGGTTGGCGACGTGCTGACACAACAAAAACATGTTTGAATGTGGTCAGTCCTAAGGCGTCTCTTTCTCGCGCGCAAGCACACTCGCTCAGAATAAGATGAGAAATACGTTGTTTTACCCGCGAGATTTTTCATAGGTGTCAAGGTGTGCATGCATGGTTATCAATGTTTTCTTTTCTCTTAATCTGGTTTTAATGGGTGTTTACTTGCAAGTCGGGTCATCGTTGGTACGAAAGAAAAACGGATCGTGCACTATATATTAAATTTACACTAAAAATAATATTTTAAAAATATTTAACAGCTAAAATAATATCATATTTAGATTCTATGCATTTTTCTAGCAAAAAGGCCCGTGCGTTGCAACGGGAGAAAATAAATGACATCCCAATCCAATATGCAAAGCGATGGGAATGTGTGTTCAGGAATAACATGAAGGAGAATTGTGATTTCAGCTAGCCAATCTTTGGAAAACGGCTTAGAAATGAATGTGTTCTTTGATTTGTCGATTAAGTTAAGATATAAGCATTTCTGATCAGATGTTCTTTTTAAATCAAGCATAAGAATAAAAATACATATAGAACATTAAAAAATAAAATCAAAACTGAAACATAATTTCTTCTGCCAAAGAAAGATGACATTCCTCACCTTCATTTCATTATCAGAAGAGTCAAATTTAGGATTTAATATAGCTTTCAATAGTAATAATGTGTGTTATAAACTTATAATCAAGCATGGGCTAGGTTTAGTACCTATAGTTAGGTTTATAGTGTACTTGTATTTCAACAATCAAATGAAACCAAATATAAGAGCACAAAATATGGATTGTCAACCATTAGCCTTCTATGAAAATATGGCACGCGTTTCACGTGCTCTAAAAGAACATTACAGAACCCTGAAGATTGTAATTTTATTATACATTGAGGTTGAAGATATATAATTTTATTATACAATGAGAGTTACCCCGCAAAATAATTATACAGTGAGAGTTGAAGATTTATAATATATTATATACAATGAGGGTTGAAGATTTTTTGGATGTCTGTAAGACAGAAATCGTTTAGCTTGGAAGGTAGTTCCTTCTCCAAGTAATGTACGCATTATGAGTAGAAATGAGTTTAAATGTGTAAGTAACTAATAGCAGTTTTGTGGCCATGACAATACAAAGGAAAAATAGGAAACCTTAATCCATGAACCCATCCGTGTGAAAATAGCAAAGCTCGTAATAATTTTGTTCAAATCACGTTATTCGCTACATAACTGAGACATTCGTCGGAGCATGTGGCAGGCAATGTAGTAAGTGGCAGCATTGCACATCAAAAAACATGTATAAAGTAGAGAAGCACAGCTTCCAGCAAGATATGAATGTTTTTGTATGTTAAGTATAACTGTAGCACCAATCATGATGTATGAAAGTGACACTCTCAATAATTTAAGTCTTGGAAAAGCTAGTCTCAATGGGTTTGAATTTGCTTTACAGTAAGATTCAGTCTTTGTTTGAATGGAGGCATGCACATCCACTTTTCTCACATACCAATAAAAAGGAAACAATGGACTTATATTCACTGAGAGTTATGACCCTAACAAAACCAGGATAACCCTACAGGGATGGAAAGAGAGAAACTTAGACTACAGAATCCTAGAGAATCATCAATTGGAAGATTTACATTACTTGCCAAACCATCAACAAATTGTACAGATCCTTACATTCATGTGTACAGATAAAGCAAGATCTACTGAAATTAACTATGAAAAGAAGCCTACTTAAGGAAATTCATCAAAACCTTTTGGGGGCAATTCATCAAACAACTGAATCCCATATGCTTAAGGAAATTCAGCAAACACATAATTGACATGGATGTTTCCTGGTGATCAAGCCTTCATAATTACTCGCATAGCTTTAACCACATGAGACATGAGGTACTCAGGAAGCGAGCCAAATCTACAGCCTAAAGCACTCACCTACTATGCATTAATCTGCTACCAAGGATTGGAGAAGGCAGCGATGGCTACAGCGGTGCCGTTACAGCCTACATACCTATGTGAATTTGGAATTGCAAGGACTAATAAGTTGAACAGCTCGAGGAAATTGGTCGCGCTAGCCTCCCTCTTGCTGGTCGCCTCCACCTCGGTCACATCGGCGCCGGTGGCCTCAGACAGAGCAGAGATAGAATCAAGCACTAACAGATAAAGAAATAAGAAATGTTCCAAGCAAAAATTCATTTCAAAGGAGAGGGTAATGAATCTGTTTATCAAGTTGGTTGCCGGTTATAATGTATTTGGCCCAAAATCTACCACTCCACGATCCATACACACATACTCGTGGTCTCCATATCATCTCTCTTTCTCTCCAATAATCATCCAAACAGAGGAGCACAGTTCAGTAAAAAAACAGAGGAACACAGCTAGCAAAGAAGGCTAAACAGAAACATATTTCTCACCTTGGAGGTGTTGCTTCTGCACTGAATTGTCTGAACAACTCTTTCTCCACCTCTTCTGAAACCTGAAATATGCATATGTTAGAAAGCTTCTAATTTTTATGTGATGATATTAAGAAAAGGGAAAAAGAGTATCAAGAACAGATTCATATGTTTGGCCATTAGCCATTACAAACTTCAATATATCAATCTCTGTTCCATGGGTGGGTGGGTGGCTAATGGGTGCCTCCACAGCTCAACAAGTGTATGCGCTGCCACCACTCGTTTGTTGCAGCTTTCCGGCGTTGTTCAGTTTGTCGCTCGGCCATCTTGTTCTTTCTCCATCAAATGACACGACGGTCAAAGTTCTAGAGGGAACGGTCATGTGCTGGTGAGTGGTGACTTATGGTGTTTGCAGCAGATCATATCTGAACGGAAAATGCTGGATAATTTGCATAAGCTAGGTGAATAATTAGTATTGGCATGTGAAATTGACACTTTGTACTGCTTCCCACTAAAAGTAACACGAAGATGTCAGAGCACATAAATGCAATTTGCTTGTTTAGGGACCTTTGCTTTTGATGACAATCAGGATGATCTCATAAGACAAAGTGTATTTCTTCATGATCTGGAGTAAGACAACTGCAGTCAGTATTATTTTTGAACAACTTATAAATCAAAATCATCTAGATAAAGCTCATGTTAAGAATTTGATGTGTCGCTGAGCACATCCTTATACAAAAAGAAGTATAAAACACACATCTCTTTGAGGTGACTTAAGAAACAAAAGTTTTGACACCTTTTTTTACCTAGCAGGAACTTGCTTGGCTTCCCTCACAGCGCTCGCGCTTTTAATGCCAATACTGTGTACCAGTTACAATAAACTTCCAAATTAATTTGCCTTTCAGCACATACATGTTGAAGTATCCTCTCTTCAGTTCATGCTAAGCTCCAATTTAAAATCTGGCAAGTAAACTGATACAAAGTGAAATACATAAGACATATGTTGTAGCATAAGATTGCAGTGAAGAAATTGTAAGGCATGTGTTGTAGCACGACAATTGCAGAATTTCTATTGTTCCAAGACAAAAAGGACTAAATATTTTTTCAGACAAAAAAATGTATCAGCATGAAAGTGTTCTTGCTAGGTTGAGACTTGAGACTGTACGTCCAACCAATAATTCTGAAATAGCATACCTACTGTCAGGTAACCCAGCATCCTCAACAGCGACCCATAGTAGTCCTCCATTCCTATTTCAGAATTGATCAGAACAAGATCATCATGCAGCCATCCCCTTTCGCCGTTGGGCCGTCGCCGCCGCTGTAGCCGATCTATACTGTCGCCATGCGCCGAGCTCTCGTGCTTTAGAACGGCGCCCTCCTCACTCCCCAGGCCACCGGACGGCAGCTGCTCACCCCCACCACCACAGCTGGAGCCTGCGGGAGAAGGGGTGGGAAGGAACAGGGAGGAAGAGGGGTACGGGGAGAGAAGAGGGCGGCTACAGCCCTGGCTGTAGTAGGAGGGATGGGAGGGAACAGGGAGGAAGAGGGCGGCC
>NC_041393.1:6193144-6218071 GCF_002162155.2 Triticum dicoccoides | reverse complement strand
GGTGCCCGGTGAGGCGGGGCGGGGCAGGAGGTGGCAGCGCACGGAGGAGATGTGATTGGGAGGCAGGGTCGTGCGGGTGGCCGGGCTAGTTTTTTTTTTCTCCGCCGTACCGGTTCGGGCTGAGTTATGATGAGGACTGCGGGTTGATTTCCTGTAAACCAAGGGGCTTTTTTGCAAAACAACCATGACGGACGACAGAAACCCAATTCTCTTTATTATTATTATTATTAGGTAAAGATAAAGATAAAGATTACAGGGAAATTGGGAATCCGAGTCGACTCGATGTTGGATTGGAGCGTTCCGGTCCTGTAGGGCGGGCTGGGCCAACGGCTTCTCCCAGCGTGTATATTTATATCACAGGGAAGAGGAAAGTATAGTTTTCCCCCTCAAATACTTCCTAAGTCTCCGCCGCCGCTACCACCGTCGCCGGAGATTATAATATTTATTGTGACCAAAAGTTCTTTTACAATATTTTTTACAATCCTAACGTATATTATTGAACAAGATTAGCAACTACTCCCTCTGTTCCTAAATATAAGTCTTTGCAGATTATGGACTACATAAGGAGCAAAATGAGTGAATCTACACTCTAAAATGCATCTATATACATCGGTATGCGGTCCATAGTGAAATCTCTACAAAGACTTATATTTAGGAACCAAGGGAGTAAATTATACTGCATATTGAAGCAAACACTTCAGGCCATCGATGTGTTAAGAGTTTATAGGGGCAGAGGTTCCATCATCCAACTAGACTACACAACTTACAGTAACTTCCTTCAGAGTTTTAGCGCTTTATTGATATTCTTCATAACCCATAAAAATGTACACTAAAGAGTACCACGTTTTGACCTTCTTGATCTTCAGCAATGAATTGGGAACATTAAAATAATCACAACAGTAAAAACTATGCCGTCTTCACCAAGATCACACGACCAAGAGCTGAGAATTCTCACCAGTGATATGACATTGTTGCTCCTCATCAATGCTACTTAGGTTGGGTACTGTTAGAGTTTGACTAGTTTACTTCATGTAATCTCAACTTATCTCTATCTCTCTCTCCTGTATCCTTCTCTATCTCTTAACCGAACTAGATTGGAGTCCTCTCTGGTCTCTCTCTTGTACGCCACGGCAAGGCATTGTTGCCCCATATAAATATGCACGACGCGGCTCCCTCGAGGAGCAGGAGCAGGAACGCTTATACCAAATCTTACATGGTATACAGAGCTAGCCTCTTCCCTATCATCTAGCAACACAAAAACAGAACCCTAGCGCCCTTCCATCGCCATCACCATGAGCTCCAGCACCGCCGGCCTCAACCTCGGCGCTCCACCAACAGAGAAGCTCGCAAAGGGGAATTACCTCCTATGGAAGGCGCAAGTTCTGCCGGCCCTGCGAGGTGCGCAGGTGACCGGTCTTCTCGACGGCAGCGATGCAGCGCTGCCGAAAACAGTGGAGATCGCCAAGGCGGACAAGACCACGGCCATTGAGCCGAACCCACTGAATGGTCCATGGATTGCCAAATATCAGCAGGTCCTAAGTTATCTGCTGAATTCGCTCACTCCAGAAATCCTCGCACAAGTGATCGGTAAGGAAAGTACCCTTGATCTATGGACCGCCCTTACCACAATCTTTGCTGCGCAGTCACAATCACGAATAACAAACCTGAGGATCGCCATCTCCAACACCAAGAAGGGCAACATGTCCAGTAATGCTTTCATCACCAAGATGAAGAGCCTCAGAGACGAGCTAGCAGCAGCAGGTCGTCCGGTGACAGATGGAGAGATGGTGGACTACATCCTCGCCAGACTAGATCGGGATTACGATCCCGTCGTTGCAGCAGTTGGCGCCATCAAGAATTCCATCTCTGTTGATGATCTTTTCTCGCAGATTTCCGCTTTCGATCAGAGGATGGAGATGCTTGGCGACGGACCAGGCTTTCGTTCGTCAGGCAATGCCATGTATAGGGGGCGTGGCCAATCTCGGGGCAGAGGAGGCCGCGGACGCAGGGGGCATGGTCGCTCTGACCGTGCGCCCTCCTCTCCTATTCGCACCGGTGGGAACAATGGCTATCAGCAGCGTCAACTCCAGCCACCACCGCAGCAGTACCAGCAGCAGCATGAGGGTGATTACCCCGAGTGCCAGATATGTTACAAATATCATGCTGGTGGCGCCAGGGACTGCTGGGATCGGTACAAGGAAGATCATCAGGAAAGGAAGAAGGTTAACCTCGTCACCAACTCGTACGGCATCGACACTAACTGGTATGCAGATTCGGGTGCTACCGAGCACATCACAGGAGAGCTTGATAAGTTGACGATGCGGGAGAAATACCATGGAGGTGACCAAGTTCACACGACAAGCGGAGCTGGTATGGATATTACTCACATTGGTAACTCAATTGTTAAAACCCCTCAGAAAAATTTTCGTCTCAACAATGTCCTACATATCCCTCATGCATCAAAAAATCTTGTCTCTGTTCATCGTTTTACACTTGACAATAATGTTCTCATCATATTCTACCCTTACTCTTTTGTGATTAAGGATTTGGCAACGAGGAGAGTCATTCTTAGAGGAAGATGCGAGGGAGGTCTCTATCCAATCACATCATCGTCTCATACGTCAGAGTCAAATAAACAAGCTTGGAGTGTCACCAAACCATCTTCAGAAAAGTGGCATCGACGCTTGGGTCATCCATCTTCAGTCATAGTTCAGCATGTCATTAGCAAAAATAAACTTCCCTTTGTGTCTAGTATCGAGTCAGTTTGTGATGCGTGTCAACAAGCAAAAAGTCATCAATTACCATATCCCACCTCTACTAGTGTATCTACTTCTCCGTTACAACTTATCTTTTCAAATGTTTGGGGACCAGCCCCCACTTCAGTCGGGAGATTTTCTTATTATGTAAGCTTTATTGATGACTATAACAAGTTTACTTGGATTTATTTGCTAAAGAAATGATCCGATGTCTTTCAAGTTTTTAGCAACTTTCAAAGTCTTGTTGAACGTCAACTGAACTCTAAAATCCTTGCCATGAAAACGGACTGGGGAGGTGAGTATGAGAAACTTAATTCCTTTTTTCAAAAGATTGGAATTTCTCACCATGTATCTTGTCCCCATGCTCACCAACAGAACGGTTCTGCTGAACGAAAGCATCGCCACATTGTTGAAGCAGGACTAGCATTGCTAGCTCATGCATCTATGCCTCTCAAATTCTGGGATGAGGCATTTCTTGCTGCAACATATCTTATCAATATTCGCCCCAGTAAAGTCATCAAAATTGAAAATCCTATCACTCGTCTTTTTGGTATTACTCCTGGTTATACATCCCTACGCATATTTGGTTGTGCATGTTGGCCGAATCTTCGACCATACAACACACGCAAACTTGCGTTTCGTTCCAAACAATGTGTTTTCTTGGGTTATAGTCCTATACACAAAGGGGTCAAATGTCTTGATGTCTCTACTGGCAGAGTCTATATATCTAGGGATGTTGTCTTTGATGAATCTGTTTTTCCTTTCAAGTCACTTCATCCAAATGCCGGTGCCCTTCTTCGAAAAGAAATTCTTCTACTTCCGGAATTTGATCAAGGGGGCGATAACAATTGTGCTAACCAATGTGCTAATAATTCTTCTAGTTCTACTTCTAGTACGCCTGCGCAGGTGCATGAAGAAAACAGCGTTCAAAACGGTCAAGATGATCAAAATCCGGTACAAATTGATGCTATATTTGATGTGTATGAGGAAGAAGCAGCAGGCGTGGAGCACGAGGAGGATACGGCGGCGCCTACCACGCCTGCGCGCCGATCCGCCTTGGATCACGGGCGGAGATCCGCGCGGGATCGCGCGCCTGTTAGGGGGACCAGCCGACAGGGGGATCAGCCGTCCCCGGCCCGCTCCGCTTCTGCCACGTCAGCACGCATGCAAGGCACAGGAGAGGGCGCGGGCGTGCACATGCATGAGACATGATCTCCCTCGTCTGGCGCGCACATGCAGGCAACAGGATCGCCAGGCTTGGGATTTTCTGCGCCAGATTGTTCTGTGGACTCGGCCACTGCTAGTTCAGGTCAAGCCACACCGGGATCTACTGGATCCGGTACACCAGCCCAGTCTGCACACATGGATGGATCGCCAGGATCTTCTGCCACTAGCCAGTCTATGCAATCTCCCGTGCAACAGCAAAAACAGCCTGCCACTACTTCAAGGGTCATGACCCGGCTACAAAAAGGTATTAGAAATCCCAAGATAAGAAAAGATGGCACTATACCATATGGTATGTTATGTGTTTCAGGTGAACCAGCAAGGTTGAGTGATGCACTTGGAGATCCTAAATGGAGAAAGGCCATGGATGAAGAGTATGATGCACTCATGAAGAATAAAACATGGCATTTGGTGCCAAGTCAGAGAGGTAAAAATATTATTGACTGCAAGTGGGTCTACATGATTAAAAGGAAAGCAGATGGCTCCATTGATAGGTATAAAGCACGTCTAGTTGCAAAAGGATTTAAGCAACGATATGGTATTGACTATGAGGATACTTTTAGTCCAGTTGTAAAAGCTGCTACTATAAGACTTGTGCTAGCCATTGCTGTTTCCAGGGGATGGAGTCTTCAACAGCTAGATGTTCAGAACGCGTTTCTGCATGATGTTCTGGAAGAGGAGGTCTATATGAGGCAACCACCAGGATATGAAAACAAACAAACACCTCATTATGTTTGCAAGCTTGACAAAGCTCTTTATGGTCTGAAACAGTCACCTAGAGCTTGGTTCTCAAGGCTAAGTTCACAGTTGAAGCATCTTGGGTTTATTCCATCCAAGGCAGATACATCTCTCTTTATTTATAATAAGGCAAACACAATGATTTTTGTGCTCATATATGTGGATGATATTATAGTTGCAAGCTCTTCACAAGATGCCACTAATGCTCTTTTGCGTGATTTGAGTTCAGAGTTTGCTTTGAAGGACCTTGGTGATTTGCATTTCTTCTTAGGCAATGAAGTTAGGAAGACTCAAGATGGCATAGTATTGAATCAAGAAAAATATGCCACTGAACTTCTAACTCGTATGGGAATGAAGGATTGCAAACCTTCACCTACACCACTTTCTTCTTCAGAACAACTTTCAGCATATCAAGGAGAACCTCTTAATGAAGAGGAGAGCACAAAATATAGAAGTGTTGTTGGAGCCTTACAATACTTAACTTTAACACGGCCAGACATATCATTTGCTGTAAACAAGGTTTGTCAATATTTACATGCTCCTACCTCCACTCATTGGACATCTGTCAAAAGGATTGTACGATACATTAAGCAAACTGTGAGTTTGGGACTTCAGTTCAGACGTTCTAGTTCCACACTTGTCAGTGCTTTTTCTGATGCTGATTGGGCAGGATGTGTTGATGACAGAAAGTCAACTGGAGGATTTGCAGTATTTTTTGGTTCAAACCTTATTTCTTGGAGTGCCAGAAAACAAGCCACTGTGTCAAGGTCAAGTACAGAGGCAGAATACAAATCACTAGCAAATGCCACTGCTGAGATAATTTGGGTGGAATCTTTGCTTCGTGAGCTAGGAATCAAGCAACTTCGTATATCTTGCCTATGGTGTGATAACTTGGGGGCAACCTACCTTTCTGCTAATCCAGTGTTTCATGGTAGAACCAAACACATTGAAATTGATTTTCATTTCGTGCGTGAAAGGGTTGCAGAGAAGAAGTTGGATATACGGTTCATTCCATCTAAGGATCAAGTAGCTGATGGATTCACCAAAGCTTTGCCCGCCAAGCCTTTTGAAGAGTTCAAGAGAAATCTCAATATAGGATAGTTTAGATTAAGGGAGGGTGTTAGAGTTTGAGTAGTTTACTTCATGTAATCTCAACTTATCTCTATCTCTCTCTCCCGTATCCTTCTCTATCTCTTAACCGAACCAGATTGGAGTCCTCTCTGGTCTCTCTCTTGTACGCCACGGCAAGGCATTGTTGCCCCATATAAATATACACGACGCGGCTCCCTCGAGGAGCAGGAACGCTTATACCAAATCTTACACTTCCACCAGATCCACTGCTAAACATATATTGTCAAACTTGCTGCATGGAGTCGACACCATTTGTTGCAGCCTTCTCCAACACATCTTCAGTTTTCAGTGCTGCTTCCGCCTTCTTAACCAAGTGGTGCAGTTTCAACAGCACTTTCACCACGTAGGCACGGACATCAACAATGTCATTGTAGATTTTTGGAATTGTTGCCCTATCTATCAGATCTTCATATTTAGGTGCCTCACGACCCATCAGGGCATGCTCCTCGGACGTGAACATCTGAAACAAATATATACTTCAGTCATAGCAAAAATGACAACTTTCCAGCATATGCGTACTAAACGTTTGCAAAAATAATAATTAAGATTCACATTGTACTCGGCACGTGTAAGACGCTATTGCAAGTTCCAACACCGCCCCATCAGGATCGACCATCAACTTCAACGCTATTGCAAGTTTGAGTAAATCCCAATCCTTGACATCAAATCCAGAAGCCTTCACATCCTTATAAAGACGTCTGCGCAAGAACACTGAATGTTCGTTTTCACGTAAATCAGCATGATACACCTTGAGAGCCATCAGAAGAATATGTTCATTAATCTGGATAAAAACGAGCATTTGGTTAGTCACTGAAAGGAACATGAAAAGGCAAATTTTTCTATAAGATGACTTTAGCAAATTGAGTTCCTATGAATGCCTTTCATCACTGGTAAAGTGGCTATAGAGTGTTAAGGGCGCACAATGGATCAGAAAGGAACATTGCATGACAAGATAGCAATAAATTAAGCAGAAAACATTGCATATTATCAGACAACAGAAGGACAGAGCTTAGTAAGCTCACCAACTCTTGCTTGACATTATCAATGCCGTGTCGAGATAAGAGCATATTCAATCCTTTGCATATGGGGAGCCGGTCCGCCTTTGTGAACTCAGATTGTTCTTGAAGGATTAAAAGAGGCATGAGATTCTGCAGACCCCACATAACCTCCATCACTATCTCATCACACCGACTGGGTAGCCTCTAAAAAAGGAATCGGTTATATATATATACTCCCTCCGTTCCTAAATATAAGTCTTTCCAGAGATTTCAATATGGACTACATACGAATGTATATAGACGTAGTTTAGAGTATAGATTCATTCATTTTGCTCTGAAAGAAAGGAAGATTGGAAGCGTATGCAATCGGTGTAGGGACGCATGCGTGTTAAATAGAGAGAACAAAGTACAATGGCGCAGGTTGTTGTGTGGCTTGACCCCTCATCCAAGTCTATACAAGATAAGGATCTCCAACTCCAACAACCTGCCTAAGATTACAACTCACGCATACACGTTTACACCACCATGACATATGTCACGCTACACAACTACAACTATATCATTTAACACCCCCCTCAATCTAAACGTGTCAAGGTTGAGATTGTTCTTGAAAGCTCGTAGTTGTCGAACCTGCAATGGTTTTGTAAATCCATCTGCCACTTGATCTCCTGTTGGAATAAATCTGATCTCCAACAGTTTCCTAGCAACTCTTCTCTGACAAAGTGAAAATCAATTTCTATGTGTTTCGTCCTTGCATGAAACACTGGATTGGCAGAGAGATACATTGCTCCAAGATTATCACACCATAAGTAAGAGGTGTGTGACCTCTTTACTTCTAGCTCATCTAGTAAAGTTTCCATCCATATTACCTCAGCAGTTGCATTCGCTAGAGACTTATACTCAGCCTCAGTGCTGGAACGAGAGACTGTTGCTTGTTTCTTTGCATTCCATAATATAAGATTGGACCCAAAGAAAACAGCAAAACCACCAGTAGACCTTCTGTCATCAGGACATCCTGCCCAATCTGCATCAGAAAAGGCACTTACAGTAGTTGAAGGTGACTTACATATTTTGAGTCCTGTACCAGCAGTTCCTTGGACATATCTCAATATCCTTTTGACGGCTGTCCAATGTAGAGAAGTGGGTGAGTGCAAAAATTGATAGACCTTGTTAACTGAGAAGGAAATATCTGGTCTTGTCAAGGTTAAGTATTGGAGTGCACCAACAACACTCCTATATGTAGTTCCTTCCTCTGCACTCAACAGTTCTCCTTCATGCAGAAGGTTACAACGGATTGCAACAAGGAAATACAACCTTCTAAAGAACAATTATCATAATCAAATTCCTTGAAATCCAAGATAGTGGGTTTAATGCTATTTAAAGTCTTGACCTCTCCAATCCCACTTTTACCAAATTTAGCATCGAGATCTAAAAACTCCGAATTATTGGGACACCTTCTAACTAAAGTTGACTCATCTCCAGTCCCATTATTATTAAGATTCATATTGTAAAACAAAGATCTAATAGGGGAAACATCAATAACTTTAAGATCTTCATCATTATTTTCATGGAAACTAGAAGAACACGCCTTTACAAAGCAATCTTTCTTAGCACGCAATCTAGCGGTTCTTTCTTTGCACTCATCAATGGAAATTCTCATTGCTTTGAGAGACTCATTGATATCATGCTTAGGAGGAGTAGATGTAAGTTTCAAAGAGTCAACATCAAGCGAAAGTCTATCAACGTTCCTAGCCAAATCATCAACTTTGAGCAATTTTTCTTCAAGCAAGGCATTAAAATTCTTTTGAGAGATCATAAATTCTTTCACACTATTCTCAAAATCAGAGGGCATCTTATTAAAATTACCATAAGCATTATTGTAGGAATTTCCATAATTATTAGAGGAATTACTAGGGAACGGTCTAGGATTAAAGTTTCCTCTATAAGCATTGTTACCGAAACTATTCCTACCAACAAAATTCACATTCATAGATTCATTATTATTCTCAATCAAAGTAGATAAAGGCATATCATTAGGATCAATAGGAGCACTCTTAGTAGCAAACAATTTCATAAGTTCATCCATCTTTCCACTCAAAACATTAATTTCTTCTATAGCATGCACTTTTTTACTAGTAGATCTTTCGGTGTGCCATTGAGAATAATTAGCCACAATATTATCAAGAAGTTTTGTAGCATCTCCTAAAGTAATTTCTATAAACGTGTCTCCCGCGGCCGAATCTAAAAGATTTCTAGAAGCAAAGTTCAATCCGGCATAATTTTTTTGTATGATCATCCATAAATTCAAACCATGAGTAGGGCAATTGCGAATCATCAATTTCATTCTTTCCCAAGATTGGGCAACATGCTCATGATCAAGTTGTTTAAAATTCATAATATCGTTCCTAAGAGTGATGATCTTAGCGGGAGGAAAATACTTAGATATAAAAGCATCTTTGCACTTGTTCCAAGAATCAATACTATTTTCGGCAAAGACGAAAACCAAAATTTAGCACGATCTCTAAGGGAGAACAAAAATAACTTCAGTTTAACAATATCGTTGTTCGTATCTTTCTTCTTTTGCATATCACACAAATCAACAAAGTTGTTTAGATGAGTAGCGACATCTTCACTAGGAAGGCCGACGAATTGATCTTTCATAACAAGATTCAGTAAAGCAGTATTGATTTCACAAGACTCAACATCATTAAGAGGAGCAATTGGAGTACTAAGGAAATCATTATTATTGGTATTGGAGAAATCACACAATTTGGTATTATCTTGCGCCATGGCGACAAGTAATCCAACACGCAAGCAAACAGAAAAAGGCAAGCGAAAGAGGGAGGAGATTGGGAAAGAGAGGGCGAATAAAACGGCAAGGATGAAGTGGGGGAGAGAAAAATAAGAGGCAAATGGCAAATAATGTAAATGCGAGGGAGATGAGTGTGTGATGGGTACTTGGTATGTCTTGACTTGAGCGAAGACCTCCCCCGCAATGGCGCCAGAAATCCTTCTTACTAAGTCTTGAGCTTGCGTTGGTTTTCCTTGAAGAGGAAAGGGTGATGCAGCAATAGTAGCGTAAGTATTTTCATCAGTTCTTGAGAACCAATGTATCAATCTAGTAGGAGGCTCCTCAAAAGTCCCACGCACCTACACAAACAAACAAAGAACTCACAACCAACGCAATAAAGGGGTTGTCAATCCCTTCACGGCCACTTGCGAAAGTGAGATCTGATAGAGATAATATGATAAGATAAATATATTTTTGGTATTTTATAATATAGATTGGAAAAGTAAAGATGCAAATAAAAGTAGATTGAAAGCTTATATGATAAAAGATAGACCCGAGGGCCATAGGTTTCACTAGTGGCTTCTCTCAAGATAGCATAAGTATTATGGTGGGTGAACAAATTACTGTCGAGCAATTGATAGAAAAGCGAATAATTATGAGATTATCTAGGCATGATCATGTATATAGGCATCACGTCCGTGACAAGTAGACCGACTCTTGTCTGCATCTACTACTATTACTCCACACATCGACCGCTATCCGGCATGCATCTAGAGTATTAAGTTCATAAGAAAAGAGTAACGCATTAAGAAAGATGACATGATGTAGAGGGATAAACCCAAGAAATATGATATAAACCCCATCTTTTTTTCCTCGATGGCAACAATACAATACGTGCCTTGCTGCCCCTGCTGTCACTGGGAAAGGACACCGCAAGATTGAACCCAAAGCTAAGCACTTCTCTCATTGCAAGAAAGATCAATCCAGTAGGCCAACCGAACTGATAATTCGAAGAAACTTGCAAAGATAACTCAATCATACATAAAAGAATTAAGAGGAGATTCAAATATTTCTCATAGATAAAGTTGATCATAAACCCACAATTCATTGGATCTCGACAAACACACCGCAAAAAGAGTTACATCGAATAGATCTCCACAAGAGAGGGGAAGAACATGGTATTGAGATCCAAAAAGAGAGAAGAAGCCATCTAGCTAATAACTATGGACCCGAAGGTTTGTGGTAAGCTACTCACAACTCATCGAAGGGGCTATGGTGTTGATTTAGAAGCCCTCCGTGGTCGATTCCCCCTCCGGCGGAGCACCGACGAAGGCTCCAAGATGGGATCTCGTGGATATAGAAGGTTACAATGGTGGAACTAGGTTTTTGTGGCTTGTTCTGATGTTCTCGGGGTACGTGGGTATATATAGGAGGAAGAAGTAGGTCGGTGGCCGCCCGAGGGGCCCACGAGATAGGGGGACGCGCCCTGTAGGGGTGGGCGCGCCCTCCACTCTCGTGGCCGCCTCGACTGCTTCTTGACTTGCACTCCAAGTCCTCTGGATCACGTTCGTTCCAAAATCACGCTCCGGAAGGTTTCATTGCATTTGGACTCCGTCTGATATTCCTTTTCTTCGAAATACTGAAATAGGCAAAAAACAGCAATACGGGCTGGGCCTCCGGTTAGTAGGTTTGTCCCAAAAATGATATAAATGTGTAAAAGAAAGCCCATAAACATCCAAAACAGGTAATATAATAGCATGGAACAATCGAAAACTAAAGATACGTTGGAGACGTATCAATTGTTTGTACCATGGTGTCTGGTCCTAGGATGACTACTTCATCCTGAAGAAGGACGCCGTGAGAACGATTGGCTACTCCGGATGCTTGCTTATGGCACGACCGCTGATTCGTGGGACGAGTACCTACGGATGTCTGAGAGCACATGAGGAGATGCCATGGTCAGGTTTGCAAATTTTGTGGTCAAGGTGTTCGGGCCTTAGTACCTGAGAGAACCAACTGTGGCAGACACCGAGAGGCTCTTGCCAATCTCAGAAGCAAGAGGGTGGCCAGGTTTGCTTGGATCTCTTGACTGCATGCATTAGAAATGGATGAACTGCCTGAAGGCTTTACAAGGGCAATATTAGGGTTATGTTAAGAAGCCCACCATCATTCTTGAAATAGTTGCATCACATGATCTTTGGATTTGGCACGCTTTCTTTGGCATATGCCCGGGTCTCGCAATGATATCAATGTTCTGCAATGATCGCTGTTGTTTGCGAGGCTGACTGAAGTAAAAGCTCCTCCTTGCCACTATACTATCAGTGGGCATGAGTACAACATGGTCTACTATCTGGTTGACGGTATCTATCCTCCATGGGCTACCTTTGTCAGCACCATCTCAAACCCAGTTGGTCAGAAAAAGGCTAAGTTTGCCCAAAGACAAGCAGCTAGAAATGATGTCAAGAGGGCATTTGGAGTTCTTCAGGCCCGTTTTGCAGTTGTTCGTGGAGCTGCTAAACAATGGGATCTGAAGACCTTGTGGGAGGTGATGACATTTTTTGTGATCATGCACAACATGATCGTCGAGGATGAGGGTGACGATGCTGCCGCAGCTCTTGAATTTGAGAACATGGGTGATCCTATCCAACTTCCGGACTAGAATCCGGCCACATTTGAGGAGTTTATTCAAATGCGTAAGCAAATTTGGCATCGACCTACTATAGTGTAGCTCAAGGAGGATAACAATGGGCGTTGAAAGGGGACAACAATGTTGGATATAAAATATTTGAACTTTTTTAAGTTTTAACTAGTGCCGCATGCAGCTATTTGAACTTTTCTGTGCCCTTTGCATGCGGCTACTTGATCGTGCAGACTGGAAAAAAGAACCCGGAAGGCCGGATGTATGCGGCTACGGTTGGATGGCTGCTTCCTCCCACATCCGTGTCCGCGGACTGATCCCCTATCTGTGCACGGATGCAGAGGTTTTTTGTGGGTTGCCGTTGTAGATGCCCTAAGTGGCATGATGTCCACCAATCCTAATTTGGATTGTCGACTGTTCTTATTGAACTGTCCAGATCTCGTTGGTGCTGGAGTACATAGAAAATGGTAACTGAACAACGACATACTCCTTCCGTGCCTCAATACATGTCGCACACACATTTCAAAACTCAAGTTTGACCGTTAATTTGACTGACTAGAAGTGGGTTATGTTTCACAAAAAAAAATCATATTATCGGATTAATGTTGGAATGAAGTTTCCAATGGTATAATTTTTGATGACATATAAGATATATTGTTAATCAAATTAGTGGTCAAAGTTGAAATGCAAAACAAGGACACCTATGTAAAAGGGGACACAAGGAGTATGCCTTTTCTTTACATCCATTGGGCCCAAAATCAATTGAAATTTGTGTTGTGACATAAACTATTGTGATGTTGTATATTTTCTCGCCCAGATGAAGATTAGATAAAATAGTAGAAAAGTAGACTTAAAAGGTTCTGAAGAAAAACTGCTCGGAATGAGCGGTCAGCTATCTTACAAACCAACAATAAAAGTTTTTGAAGAGAAATCCAGGACGCTTATTATTGGATGAAGTACTCCCTCCGTTCCAGAATATAAGACGTTTTGGCAGTTCAAATTGAATTGCCAAAATGTCAAATATCTAGGAATAGAGGGAGCTGTATGAAACTCCAAAATATTGAAGGGGCAAAAATTATCCCACAATGTACATGCAGTAATTTATTTGACTTCTTTCGGACTGGGAAGTTTTTTCTTTTGTGTATGTGTGTGCAGAGGTGAACCGAGATCATCCAAACATTCTTCTACTGACAGATGTGATGGCACCCACATACTTTCCAATGACATCAGTATTTGGCTACTTGCTGATGCTAAGTTTTTTTTTTCTTTCTGGAATGCAGAGTTGAAAGTTGAGATTGTTCGGTGTAGACGCCAACTGAAGAAGCAGATCCTAGCATCTATCCAATCCGACTGTGTGGAGAAGGCGGGGACCATTTCTTATTATTTTTTGTGAATTCTACCTAACATCACTCAATTTTGCATTTTTTTTACCAGAAAAGGTTTCCCCTCGCTTTGTATTACAAAGCAACTAACCGATACAATCAACGAAGATGCTGGGGCGGAAGCGGCACAGACACGCCCAAAAGAACCGAAAGAGAAAGAACAAAAGAAACAAATGCTGACAACAACGGATCGACAAAAAAACGAAGAAGCCTCGCGACCAATGCGCCATCGGAAATCTCCCATCGAGCTCCTAGACTCCGAAGCGCCGGTACACCTCCAAGAACGGACGCGACGATGACGACGCTGCTGCCAAGGGTTTCCCCTGATACGCGACGAGGAGAGAGGAAGGGTAGCCCACGACGCCCTCCAGGAAGGTCCGGCGGCACCCTCAAGCGTCACCACGTCGGTGTCGGTCAAGCCGACCTGAATTTCTCCCGATCCCAAGCTTCACCTCGGGCACACTGGAGCTCGCCACCAAACCGAGACATGGTCTTGAAGCTTCCACGCCGTCTCACCACGGCACCATGAAGTGAGGTCTGCACATCGAAGATGAGGAGCCGGGATTAGAGGCAGCAGCACCGTCAGCACGCGGGAGGGCTCAACCTCCACCGTCAACGACGGTAGCCGACCAGACGCAGTAGCAGGAGCATACCAGACTTGTGGGCCCACAAGCCCGTCCGGGCCCTCATAGGCCCGTAAAGCTCCCGCATTCACACTGCAATAGGCACCCCATCGGCGTCGCCACCCCCGGTCCGAGCTGCTCCTCCTCCCCACCGCACAGAAGACAACGAAGCCGTGCCGGGAGCCAGCCCACTAGGACCTAGATGGGACCCGCTTGGCCCAGATCTGAGCCGGGGGCGCGCCGCAGACCACCCCGCGCGACCAAGCTGCCCCGCCGCTAAGGAGTCGCGCCGCCACCTCGCCTGCCGCCGGCCACTGCCGCTGGGTCGCCTGACCGCAGCCAAACCGAGGAACACCGCCGCCGTCCCCTGTCCCGGGAAGGGGAAACGGGCGCGCGGGGACAGGAAGTCCCGCCGCCGCCGACACCACCCGAGCAGCGCCGGGGGCGACCGTCGGCGGTGGTAGGGGAGGAAAGGGGAGGTGGGCCGCCGAGGAAGAAGAGGGAGGCGCGCCGCCCCAGCCACCTCCCGGGGAGGCGGCGCAAGGGCGGATCTGGGAGGGGGAGGGAGGGGCTTGGCCGGGCCCGGGCGACCAGCGGTCGGCGGCGGCACGTGGGCGGTAGGACGGCCAACGGCGGCAGGAGGTGTGGATGAGGAACCCTAGCGAGAGCCTGGGTCGGGAGCGGGTCAGGAGTGAGCCTGGGTGGGGAGACTTTGTTACTTCTTTTGATCCTCAATTTTGCATTTGTGTAGTTAATTAACTGTTCTTCTTCCGTGAGCTAACTGGAGCATAGCTCGTTCTCCCACGGGAGCGCTGTCATGTTAAGAGAGAAGTTTCTGTTGTGGCCAGTTAGATTAAGTTGCATTTTCTTGAAATGAATGAAGCAATGTGGTCCTTTACCTCTAAACTGAAAGGTTTCTGTGCTTTGTTGTGGCCTTGCTTACAATTTCGACAAAATATAGGTGGAGTAAAGAATCCCTTCTCCAACCGTTGAGTCTCTTCAGCAATTTTTCAGTCAAGGAATTTCAAACACTCACTGTCCATTTCAATATACTCGGAGTCATAGGTTCGCCCTTAGTCAAACTTTCGTAAGTTTGGCCATGTATATATAGAAAAATATATTAACATCTACTCCCTCGGTCTCTAAATATAAGACCTTGTAGAGCTTAAATACGGACTACATACAGATGTATATACATATTTTAGAGTGTAGATTCACTCATTTTGCTCTCTATGTAGTCTGCATTGGAATATCTAAAAGGCTTTTAGATTTAGGAACGGAGGGAGTACCAGACTACAACATCAAATAGCTCTCCTTAAAAGACACACCATCAGGCAAGATTTGAAGGGAGTCAACAAATTCCCATTCGTCGGCGCAGGATCGAAGGTAGGAGGAGCCCGAGGAGAACTTATTCCAACATGCCATGGCCACCACCACCTTGTATGCTGCCAGAGAAACAAAATTCCAAGGAAAGAAAACTAGGAGGGGGACTGAGGCAGCGGCATGTAGAAAAGCTTTGGTGGCAGCGACTAGGGTTGGGAACCCAAGACATTGTTTACTTTGGGGCCTTTTGTTAAGCACGTTAGAATTGTAAGGTGGTAGATCGTATGGTTAGATTGTAGCCCTAATATTGATCCGCATAACTAGAGAAATTTACACTATATTATGATGTATAATTGCTCACAAGTGCATGCTGATCTACACTATCTGAAAACACGTTTTTTTTTAAAACTAGTTTAATTATCTTGCTACTGTTGACGATTAGTCCACAACTCTCAAGCGATGCCTTGTTGACCACCATGGTCAACATTTGTTGTGTTTCCCCAAACTCGTATAGTTCGAACAACTCATCAAGCTGATCAACCCTTTCTAAACAAAGGCGGATTAACCTTCCTAAGTTACAAGTAATGTAACAAGCATAGCAATTTTGACTTGTTTTTTATATGGACACAGAATTCCTTTCGTACTTCAAATTGCAAAACGAACTTTTAGAACACCAAAAGCTCGTGAAACAACAATTGTGTGTATGTCTCTGTTCTTCACCATCATCTGCATCCTGGGTACTAATGCCTTCAGTCCACTTCCCTTCTTAAACTTTTATCTTAAGAAAAGAAGTGTTCTCTACACTAATGTTCTCAGCTTGCGACTCCATCCAGAATTGCATTCCTCTGCTTCTCCAAACTAGCATTCTCAGCTTCATTTTCCTGCATCATTCCTTCTACACTTTTTTACTGGGTGGCAAGATTTCTACACCATCTGCATCTGCACTATTACTGGGCGGCAAGATTTCTACATCACCTGCATCAAGTAGAATTTTTCAATAAATCATATTTATTGGGACAACACAACACCAGCTCAATGATTTTTCAAGTACAGAACATGAATGCTCTTTCCCATCGTCAAGATATCAAAACTTTGAGGAGGGACGTTGGGGCCAATAGAAATAAACTGATTATAGTAGTTGTTTTTATAATATCTTTTACATACCAAAAATATATTATTGAACAAGATTAGCAACTAAAGCATACTGCATATTGAAGCAAGCACTTCAGGCCATCGATGTGTCTGAGTTTAGGGAAAGAGCTTAGGATTTCTTATATTCGTCAGCTTTTGAAGTTTAATAACACCTTGGCCCACATGACATGCTTCCATCATCCAAACTAGACTACACAGCTTACAGTAACTTTAGAGTTTTAGCAGTTTACTGATATTCTTCACAATCCACACAAAAATGTACACTAAAGAGTACCATGTTTTGACCTTGTTGATTGGTCTTGAAGACTTCAACGATGAACTGATTAGCATATACAACATGATACACTGTCTTCACCAAGATCACACAACCAAGAGCTCAGAATTCTCACCTGTGATATTACATTGTTGGTTGCGTACTTCCAGGTCCACTGCTAAACATGTATGGTCAACTTGCTGCATGGAGTCAACACCATTTGTTGCAGCTTTCTCCAGCACATCTTCAGTTTCCACTGCTGCTTCAGCCTTCTTAAGCAAGTGGCGCAATTTCAACAGCACTTTGTCCACGTATTCACGGAAAGCAACAATGTCATCATAGATTTCCGAGATTGTGTCCCTGTCTAACAGATCTTCATATTTAGGTGCATCAAGCTCGATCAATTTAGCCTCCTCACGCGAGAACATCTGTAAACAAACATATACTTCAATCTTTAGCCAAAATGAAAACTTTCCAGCATATGCATACTAAAATTTTGCACAGAAGAAAGTAAGATTCACCTCGAAAGCTTTGGCAATTGGAAGACGTGTATCATCAGGATCGACCATTGTCTTCAGCACTGTTGCAAGTTTGACTAAATCCCAATCCTTTGCATCAAATCCAGAAATGGCCTTCAGATGCTTATCAAGACCAAGACTTCTGCGCAAGAATTTTGAATGTTCATTTTCACGTAAATCAACATGATACACCTTGAGAGCCAGCTGAAGAATATCTTCATTAATCTGGATAAAAATGAGCATTTGCTTAATCACTGAAAGGAACATGAAAAGGCAAAATTTTCTATAAGATGACTTGAACAGATTGAGTTCCTATGAATGCCTTTCATCACTGGTAAAGTGGGGGGCACGATGGATCAGAAAGGAGCATTACTTGACAAGATAGCAATAAAGCAGAAAACATTGCATACTACTCCTATATCAGACAAGAGAAGGACAAAGCTTAGTAAGCTCACCCACTCTTGCTTGACATTATCAATGCCGTGTCGAGATAAAAGCATATCCAATCCTTTGCATATGGGGAGCCGGTCCGCTTTTGTGAACACAGATTGTTCTTGAGGGATTAAAAGAGGCATGAGATTCTGCATACCCCACATAATCTCCCTCACTATGTCATTGTACGAACAGGCGCGCCTCTGAAAAGAGGAATGGGTTATATTGTACTGTTGCACGTGCATGCATGAACAACTAGGGAGCTTTACACAGTTAGACAAACCATATTCTCTTGGAGAATTAATTTATATTCGAGGCTTCCAACAATGATTAGTTCTCCAGGGAGGCAGTACTTGCAGATCAGTGAGATCATTCGGGGGCCTACTCGCCTGGTGGAGAGGTTGATGGCATCAGACTTATCCTCGAACCTACGGAAAGCGTGCATCTTGAGGAACTGAGGAACAAGGGCAAAGCATGATTAGAGAGAAAAACAAAAAGCTTGTAAAATACTCGTAATTATGCAATGTGTCTCCGTGAGATAGGATTGTGGCATTCTTAGCAACAGTATATCATGTGTGAGACTGAGTGGTCGAAATTAGTTTTGGGGTGTGCACACGTTCATGCGCAATAGTATCATGTCTGCATGCTAATTAAGCTCCTAAATGATACTAGCGTACATACATAGATATAGTCTTATGAACTGATTTAGCAACCCTAGAATGTCAGAAGTGAAAGAAGAGGAAATAAAAATGGTGTGATGACTAACAAGTAAGTGCCAATAGTTGCCCACGAAGTAGGTCCAGGTGTCCTGCAGGGAAAGAGAAAAGGTTAATCCATGGGATGGTGCTTGGCAATGGCATCATCAACGACAAAGAAGAAACAAGAAATCACGTGGTGGTCACCTCAATATCTTTGTGGAGGTAGCGCATATCAAAAGTGAAAATTGCGAAGCCGGATGGTGTCTCGAATAGCAGCTTGCAAAACCCAAGATTCTTCTTTTTATTTATTGCTGGTAAATGGATGAAGCAAAACACAGATCAATCAAGCAAAGCGTAAATAAGTACTGTAAGCGGTAGATCTGGGACATTGTATTTAATAAAAAATCCATTCAACTTTAAATGGGTAAGACGTGAATAAATTAAAGTAAACAAAGATGTGCCGGCCCTAGCTAGCAAACGCATCGGAATGCAAATCGGGCGCGAGAATCGCCTCGCCGGTCCGGCTCACAACCCCATCCGCATGTACACCGAGGCAAAGGTTCGGATCTAGGTTTCATTGCTTGCCCTAACGATTCCAGATTTGCTCCGGCATGCACAGCGTTGGAGAGAGAGAGACGCGGGGCGAGGGTAGAGGGGATAGTTGAGGCGACTTACGAAAGTTGGTGACGGGCGGAAAAAAAGGCTGAGCCATGGTGGTCGCGAGCATTAGCTAGGCAGAACGATGTGCGGCGGGGTGGGGAACCGAACCGCGCGGGGAGGGATACAAGGCGAGAGGAAGCAAGGAATCCAATCGAGCCCTCCTTTCCCTTTTATATTAAACTTTGGGCCGGTCGCACCCCAGCCATACGATGCGAGCTACGGAGCCGTTAGATTCCGCCCGACGCCCAGCTCACCCCGTGCCCTTGCCCTTCCTCCTGCTCGTGCCCGTTGACCAAATCTACAAATGGTCCCCCGCCGCGACACCGCTCCTCGCCGGAGGCAGCGCCGCTCCCCCCTCGACCGGATTAGTCGCTGCACCGCCGGCCCCGACACCAAAAAGGACTCGTCTCTTGCTCGCCGGCCACCCGTGCCACCTGCACTCATCCCTCGGCCGCCACATGACATTGACGCCTGCAGCTCGCCCATCGGTCGGTTCCAGCTCTAGTCGCCATGGTTGCAACATCCCTGAGGCACCGCCGGCGCCTCCGCTCGTCACCGTCGTTCAGTTCGAAGCACCTTGTCCTCGGCAAAAACACAAACTTCATTAGTTTGCGAGTAGTAGCAAAATCACATGCTGGTTGTAGCAAAAAAATCATCGAATCTAGCAAAAAAGAACCACCATCGCGTCGACCACTTGCAAAAATTCTCGTGTATCTTCCCAGCAAAAGTTCTTATGGGTTCCAGCATTTTTTTGCCGGTTCCAGCAAAACACATCTCGACGCTGTCCCGTTGCATCACCGAGCAATAGAGGTTGCAACCTTTTCTCCGTTCGCTTCCAGCAAAAAAAACTATATGGTAGTAGCACTGTACCTCGACGTCTTCACCCCGGCAGCTGCTGGTTGCAGCAAAAATAGAAGATGGTTCCAGCATCTCCAGGATCCGGTTCCAGCAAAAAAACTCTTTGGTAGTAGCACCGTACCTCGCCTTCTTCACCCCCTGGCGGTTGCTGATTGCAGCAAAAGTGGACGATGGTTCCAGCTCCAGAGAACACCGCTTCCAGCATATTGTGTGGCCGGTTGCAGCTTTCCGGTCAGTGAGGTCCTGGCCTTGCCGGTTGAAGCTCGTCGCTTGAACGGCTCCACCACCACCACCGTCGTCCGGGATGCAGCTCTCACGGAAGGAAATCGAAAGCTAGCCATGGCGACTAGCGCGTTTGGCTGCGGCGACCATGAAGAGGAGCGCTCGAAGCCAGCCATGGCGTTCGCTCGCAGCTGCCGCAAGGTTGCTTGCAGCGGCCAGGACGCGTCGCGCGCCAGCTTTTTGTGCCCCTCCTCGCCTTATTTTGCTGCAGGGAAGAAGGAAGGGGATGGGCAGAGGAGGAGATGGAAGGGGGAGAAGAAACATGACGCTGGGAGGGGTGTGGCTGAAGGTAGGGGATGAAGTGCGAGGGGAAAAGATAAGGCAGGAAGGGGCGGTCTGCCTGGGTCCACCAAATACACGCGTCTCGCGCGGGGGGTGATTGCGTGGGCGCACGACGCCAGCGTGGCGTCGCGACCGGCGGAAAGTTCGTACGGTGCGCCGTTCTCCAACGATTCCCTTTATATTAGCGAGGGGAATTGGGAATCCGAGTCGACCAGGGTCGAACCTTCTCTCGCGAGGATTGCCGGAGAAGGAACGACGATGTGCAGCGGAGCGCACGCCTTCCATACTGCCCTGAGTTTTTCTTTTCTTTTTGGGAAAGGTTGTGTACCGGCGGACCGGCCCAAGCTTCGGCCGGTCGCGCACGCGTCGCTCGATCGTGTAGCCATCCACCGCTCAGCATCTCCCGATCCACTTTGCATAGTTAGTTTTCCCTTTCTTGGCCCATCATGTGCCCTTGTCCTACCATGGCCGCTTGTTCAGTCTCCAGCCTTCCTCTTATATTCTTCTTCACACGAGGAGCCCACCCAGGTCGTCTTCGAGCTCCAATGTGGGTTGGGGAAAGAGTTGCAACCACGGCTCGATGAAGCTGCAACCGTTTGTTGGCTATGTTGTAACCGTGGCGACCATGGCCATGCCCACACCATCATGGCGTTGTGAGCTCGAGGATCGGCGGGGGTGCTGCATGTTGCGATCGTGATGATTGCGTGCTGGAACCAGTGACAATTTTTGCTGCATCGACTCATGGTGGAGCTACGACGTGACGGCGATGACAATGATTTTGTGTCGTTGAATTTTGCTACAACCGAGGTGAAAATTTGCTAAATAAATTCATGGCAGGGATGCAACCCGGGACGACAGCGACTACGACTTTTGCTGCACCGTCATTGTCTTTTGCTACAACTAGCAAGCTTTTTTTTACTACATCCGTTTTAATGGTGATGACCGATGGCCGTCATTCATGCAACCTTGTGCAGCGAGCGTCGACGGTGGAAAAAAGCTTCAACCAGCATGGGAAAAAGCTTCAACCAACGCGAAAAAGCTTCAATGTGTGCGAGTGGTGACGCTGAGAGCTGCGGCCAGTGACATGGTGGTGTTGCGATGGACGTGCTACGGCGGCGGCACGGTGGTGCTGCGATTTTATTGCGGCGAGTTTTTTTTGCTACAATGCGATTTTATTGCGGCTAGTTTTTTTGCGACAACCAGCACAATGATTTGATGTAACCGGCTAGGGCGGCCAAGGGCCGCATATTTCGTCGGAGCTCCGTCGGTGCGGCGTGCTATGATCGGCTCCACGGCTTGCTGGAACCATCTGCATCGGGAGCTGGAACTGGAAGACGATGGATATGGCAATTGGCGACGGGCAGAGTTGAAGGCCGCAACCAGCCGGCGATGCTGCAACCTCCGCGGAGGAAGCGTCAAATAGAGATGGATCGAGCATTGGTGCATGACTGAATGGAGGCAAGGCTAGAATCGGCGAATACCCCTGTGTTGCAACTGCTTAAAAATTAGCTTCAACCCTAGATGAAAAAGCTTCAACTAACTTTCGATAAAGCCTCAACCGGCATTGCCCACCATGAAAAGTTACAACCATTGACAGAAAATGCTCCAACCTCGTATGAAAAAAGCTTCAAACCAAACAATAGAGAAAGCTTAACTAGGTACTGCTCAAACGAAAAAAGTTGCAACCGTTTATAAAAAAAGCTTCAACTGTAGATGGAGAAAGCTTAACCAGCGGGAAAGGAAGCTCCAACCAGACACAGTGCAACTAGAGAGAAGTTGCAACTGTTGTCAAAGAAAGTTTCAACCTTATATGGGAGAAGCTTCAACCGGCGACCGGCCAGTGACAAAAAAGCTTGCAACTAGGACCAGGGCGTGGCCCAGATGAAGAAGCTGCATGGATGGCTCCCCTCTCCTCTCCTTCCCCTCCCCTGAGCTCCTCCCCCTCCTCCTCTCCTACACTCTCATCTGTCCGGCAGCCACGGCTTACCCTCGGATCTGTGCCCCCCGTGCTTCTCCCCCGTCTCCGGCAACGTCCGCTCCACTCTCTGCTGCCCCCCCTCTTCCCTTGGCCCCCTCCCTCGCCCTTCTTCCTGTGGATCTGGATCTAGCAACAAGTTTTGGGCTCTATCATCGATGGGGGCGAAGACTCTGACTCTTATTCTGACCTTCCCCCTGCTGCTCCGGTCTCTTCTCCTGCCTTGGTGCTACCGCTGTGTTTGGTGCCGTCGGGGCTGGCTAGGAAGTTTGCCCCGGGTGGGCGCGGTCGGTCGGTCTGTTCGGAAGCGGTGGTCGGGTCTGACTAGTTCCAGGTGCGGCGTGGCCGTCGGCGGGGTCGTTCGGGGATGGCCCCCTCGCCGGTCCGCGCCATCCTTGGGTCTGCTGTGTCATGTGCTGCTGGCTCGGCCTGCTCGCCCCTTTCTTCTCCGTCCTCGTCGTCGGAGGGTAGACAGGGCTGGTTGCCGCTGCCGGCGGCAGCGGCTGTTCCTTCTTGTCCTGGAACCCTAGATCGAGACCCTGGTCCTAGCTAGGAGGCTGATGGGCCCCATGCGCCATCCTTTCTGCCCCTTCCTGGACCTTCCCGCCCAATTGGGTCGCCTCTGCTTTGGTCTACGTGTGACTCCCCCCTTATCCATTCTGGGCCCTAGGCCTCTCTTCGCCCTATTGCTCCCTCCCCTTGTGTCGAGCCCAGCCTACGTGGCCCCTCCTGGCTTGGCCAGCTCTGGCTATTTATGGATGCGCAAGGGTGCGACCCCCCATTCCTAGGGTTTCCTGCTTCTCTTTCAGATCTGCGCCGCTCTTGTTTCCGTATCCCCACCTACCGCATATCTCTTCCCCCTCCTCCTCTCTCCCTCTCCTTCGCGGTCATGGCTGCCATGGATCATTCACGTGGGTCCTCGAGCGAGGCCGTTTCGGCCCAGAAGCGGCGGCGGGAGGGTTGTGGCGATGCAGAGGTGGATCTGGAGCTCGAGGTGTCCCTTCGCTCAAAGCTTGAGGCTGAGCAGGCGGCTCGGTCGCAAGTGGCCCGCGACCGCGAGGCCTGGGCGGCGGGGCCCGAGTGCCTTCAGAGGGACGAGCACGCTCAGTCGGCGGCAGCGTCGGCGGTGGCTTCTGGGTCGGAGGCCCCTGGATCGGGCGGATCTGGGGCCGACCCCTGGGAAGCCGCGGCGGCTGCTGGTGGCGCCGGTCCTACTGCTCGTCCTCCTCCTCCACCTCCTTCACGCGACCCTCTTCCCTTGGCTCGCGGTGGTGGTCGGGCTGCTGGAGCCTCGTCGGGGCCCGGTGGCCACCAGATGGGTCGCGGGGGAGCTGGATCTAGCTCTTTCGGTCGTCGTTCTCCGGTCTTGGGTCCTGGCTCCTCCTCCGTTGCCTTGGGCAATGGGATCCTTCCCCCTCCTCCTCCTACATCGGCTCGTCCGCCCCCTCCACTTTCCCAACCACCAAACCCTAACCTCACGTGCTTCGCGTTCCATCAGTTCGGCCACTTTCAATCCCGCTGTCTCAACCCACCCTTCTGTCTGATCTATAGAGAAGATGGCCATCTCACAGTTGATTGTCAGAACTGCCGCAAGACTTCTTCCTTCATGCTTTTCGGGCAAGGTCTCCCTGGTTGTTCTTTTTATGCGCTCGATGGCGAGATCCCTCAGGTGGTGATGGCCCCTACGCTCTCTAATGCTGCTATCATTCCATCAAAGTCCACAAAATATCATCCCAGACCCTCCTGGATGAACTCAAACTTTGGGACGATGGAGGCTGGGAGCTGCAGATTAGGCAGCTCTCTGATTTTGACTTTGCTGTGGTCTTCCCCTCCAAGAGCAGTCTCAAGATGATTTCCTCTTGCTCCAGCTTTACCTTACCTCTCAATCAACTCGTGGTGTGTGTCAAGGCTGCTTCCAATGGTGCTAAGCCTATCCCTTCTCTCTCGGAAACCTGGGTCCTCATCGATGACATTCCTCCCTCTCTACATCTGCTGATTTCGTCATGGCCTTTGGGGTTCTGGTCGGCGGGCCCATCATGGTGGACACGGAGTCTCTGTCTGTCCTTGGCCCTGTCCGTCTCAAGATCTGGGTGGTGGATCCCCTATGCATTCATGTTTCAGTTGTTGTTTTCCCCTCGTCTGACGGGTTTAGGCTGTGGGTCCGCATGGAGGGTGGCGCCAACCCTGACATCCCATCACCTCCCCCTCCCCCG
>NC_041393.1:6187347-6192933 GCF_002162155.2 Triticum dicoccoides | reverse complement strand
CGATGATGTTGCCAACCGGAGCGGGGACTCCCGGCCTCGCTTTACCTCTTCGGAATGGGATGTCATGGGTTCAGATTCCAGGGAGCTCTTCAAGGATAGTGCGATACAGGGCAAGTATGATGGAAAGGATGCCATGGTTGAAAAAGCTTCTGATCCGGTTGCTCCGGTTGCTCCCCCTGCTGGTACCCCTGTCTCTGGGGTCTACTCTAACGTGCCGGTTTGTCAGGGCTCCCCTTCTCTATCGGGCATCGAAGATTTCCTCTCCTCCCCTCACGCGTGACTCGGCTGGCACCATCCCCAAGCGCAAGTCCTCGGTCTGGAAGTTATCGGCTCATAGCCGGGCCTCCTCGGGCACTAAGCTTTCTGTGGCTGGGCTCTGTCGTCGTCTGGATGATGATTTGGGGGAGGCGGCGGGCCAGGGCCTCCCCGGTAGCGGCGCGCTCTACTCCGCTTAGATCCCCTTCCTCTACGACGCGCAAAAGTGGCTGGCTTCACGACTCTAGGTTGCGGGTGGCTGACAAGGCCACCCGCCGTGCGGTGGCCCGTGTTCTTCCGTCTTCAGGTACTCTTCCAGCCCACCCTACGCCAATCCCTTCTCCTTCCTCCCATGTTAGGCTTGTTTTGCCTTTGTTTTCGAATGATCACTTGACTAAAGTTCTTTAGGATGTGGGTATTTCGCTTGATCACAATGTTGGATCTCCTTCTTCCCTCCTTGCTTTAATCCGGGCCAATGAGGTGGCCTGGGCTGCGATTGCCAAAGCTAAAGAGCTTGTGGCGGCTCCTCCTACTCCTCCAGTTGTGGATGGGGGGGTTTCGGAGGGGGGGGGGGCTCTTGCTAATTCTGCTAACCCCCAAGTCGTTAAGAAGAAGGGTGCCCCCTAAACGTGTTAAAACCTGCTTGGCACCCTGCAGGTCGAGCTTGCGTATTAAGGACCTATCCTTCAAATGAAAGCGCTTTTCTGGAATGTTAGAGGTTTCGGGGCTCAGGGGCGACGGGACCAAATCAAAGACATTGTAAGGGGTGAGAATATTGATCTGATCGGTTTAGTTGAAACCTTTAAACCCTCCTTTTCTCCTCAGGAATTTCTGCTGTCACGGGCGTCGATCATTTTGACTGGAATTGTCTCCCCTCTTCGGGCCACTTGGGTGGTATTCTGATTGGGTCCAAACGTGATGTCTTTGATTTTGTTACCTTCGACCATGGCATTTTCCAGGCTAGCGCGGTTTCACCGCCATCTTAATACACTTTGGGAAGTGATCACAACTAGGGAAAACCTTATACACAACATCTTAGCAGTAGCGCTGGACAAATATGGGCGCTACTGCTACTTAGGAGTAGCGCGTTTAAATAAACCACGCTACTGCTACTACTTTAACAGTAGTGCGTGCTATGACAACGTGCTGTTGCTATGTTTGTACTGGGCACAGATGGCTAGCCCCACTTAGCAGTAGCGCGTATCTCTGGCCAGCGCTACTGCTACGTCTCGTAGCAATAGCACATGCTAGGAAAACGCGCTACTACATACTTACCTTATCCTACACACGCCCGACCCTCTCACTCACTCTCCCTCTCACTCTCACTCTCGCCCGCGCCGGTTCCATCGTCCGCCGCCGCCGCGTGATAACCCGCAAGTATACGGGACAGTTGTAGCCTCTTTCGATAAGTAAGAGTGTCGAACCCAACGAGGAGCTAAAGGTAGAACAAATACTCTCTCAAGTCCTATCGGCCACTGATACGACTCTACGCACGCTTGACGTTCACTTTACATAGAACAACTATGAAACTAGAGGTACTTTGTAGGTGTGATAGGATAGGTTTGCAAGATAATAAAGAACACGTAAATAAAAAGTAGGGGCTGTTTAGATAAAGATGCAATAAAGTAAATATAGCGAGTGTGGAAAAGTGGTGGTAGGAGTTGTGAAAGTGCCCCTAAGCAATTGACTACTTTACTAGACCGATAGCAAGTTTTATGTGGGAGAGGCATAAGCTAACATACTTTCTCTTCTTGGATCATACACACTTATGATTGGAACTCTAGCAAGCGTCCGCAACTACTAAAGATTCATTAAGGTAAAACCCAACCATAGCATTAAAGCATCTAGTCCCCTTTATCCCATACGCAACAACCCCCTTACTCGGGTTTATGCTTCTGTCACTCAAGCAACCCACTATAAGCGAATCATGAACATATTGCAACACCCTACAATGGTACCCCCTCACGCTTGCGTGACACGGAGGGCACAATAGGATAGAAACATAACCACAAGCAAATTAAACCAATCATAGCAATTCATCAATCACCGGTAGGACAGCGAAAATCTACTCAAGGATGGCAACACATCATTAGAAAATAATATGAAGCATAAAGCACCATGTTCAAGTAGAGGGTACAGCGGGTTGCGGGAGAGTGGACCGCTGTAGATAGAGGGGGGAAGGTGATGGAGATGTTGGTGAAGATGACAATGGTGTTGGTGAAGATCGCGGTGATGATGATGGCCCTCGGTAGCGCTCCGGCGCCACTGGAAGCAAGGGGAGAGAGCCCCCCTTCTTATTTTTCTTCCTTGACCTTCTCCCTAGATGGGAGAAGGGTTTCCCCTCTGGTCCTTGGCTCCCATGGTGTGGGAGTGGCGAGAGCCCCTCCGAGATTGGATCTATCTCTCTGTTTCTGCGTTCTGGAATTCTGCCCTCGCACCGTTTCCTTTATATCTGGAGATCCATAACTCCGATTGGATTCAAACCTTCGCCCAGATCGTTTTCCAAAAATTAGCTTTCTTGCGGCCAAAGAAGGGCATCAACCGCCTTAAGAGTGGCCCACGAGGGTGGGGGGCGTGCCCACTTTAAGTGGGCGTGGGCCCCTATCTCGTGGCCACCTCGGGCATCGTATCGCGTTGATTCTTCCTCCCAAAAATCACAAATATTCCAAAATAATTCTCCTTCCATTTTATCCCGTTTGGACTCCGTTTGATATGGGGTTTCTGCATAACATAAAACATGCAACAGACAGGAACTGGCACTGGGCACTGGATCAATATGTTAGTCCCAAAAAATAGTATAAAAAGTTGCCAAAAGTATATGAAAGTTGAAGAATATTGGCATGGAACAATCAAATATTATAGATACGACGGAGACATATTAGCATCCCCAAGCTTAATTCCTGCTCGTCCTCGAGTAGGTAAATGACAAAAAGATAATTTTTGATGTGGAATGCTATCTAGCATAATCTTGATCATATGTCTAATCATGGCATGAATATTAAGACATGAGTGATTCAAAGCAATAGTCTATCATTTGACATAAAAAACAATAATACTTCGAGCGTACTAATAAAGCAATCATGTCTTTTCAAAACAACAAGGCCAAAGCAAGCTTATCCCTACAAAATCATATAGTTTGGCCATGCTTCATTTTCGTCACACAAAATGCTCCCATCATGCACAACCCCGATGACAAGCCGAGCAATTGGTTCATACTTTTTAACGCGCTTCAGCTTTTTCAACCCTCACGCAATAGATGAGCGCAAGCCATGGATATAGCACTATGGGTGGAATAGAATATGATAGTGGAGGTTTATATGGAGAAGACAAAAAAGGGAGAAAGTCTCACATCGACGCGGCTAATCAACGGGCTATGGAGATGCCCATCAATTGATGTCAATGGGAGGAGTAGGGATTGCCATGCAACGGATGCACTAAGAGCTATAAGTGTATGAAAGCTCAACAAAAGAAACTAAGTGGGTGTGCAGCCAACTTGCTTGCTCATGAAGACCTAGGACATTTGAGGAAGCCCATCATTGGAATATACAAGCCAAGTTCTATAATGAAAATTCCCACTAGTATATGAAAGTGAGAACATAGGAGACAATCTATATGAAGAACATGGTGCTACTTTGAAGCACAAGTGTGGAAAAAGGATAGTAACATTGCCCCTTTTCTTTTTTTTTCTTTTTTTTCATTTTGCGAGCTTCTCTGGCCCCCTTTTTTTATTTAGGCTTCTTTGGCCTTTCCTTTTTTTTATTTTTCATGGGGAAATGCTCTATAATGATGATCACCACACTTTTATTTACTTACAACCCAATATTACAACTCGATACTAGAACAAAGATATGACTCTATATGAATGCTTCCGGTGGTGTACCGGGATGTGCAATGATCTAGCGTAGCAATGACATCAAAAAATGGACAAGCCATGAAAACATCATGCTAGCTATCTTACGATCATGCAAAGCAATATGACAATACATGCTCAAGTCATGTATATGATGATGATGGAAGTTGCATGGCAATGTATCTCGGAATGGCTATGGAAATGCCATGATAGGTAGGTATGGTGGCTGTTTTGAGGAAGATATAATGAGGCTTATGTGTGATAGAGCGTATCATATCATGGGGTTTGGATGCACCGGCGAAGTTTGCACCAACTCTCGAGGTGAGAAAGGGCAATGCACGGTACCGAAGAGGCTAGCAATGATGGAAAGGTAAAAGTGCGTATAATCCATGGACTCACATTAGTCATAAAGAACTCATATACTTATTGCAAAAGTTTATTAGACCTCGAAGCAAAGTACTACTATGCATGCCCCTAGGGGGATAGATTGGTAGGAAAATACCATCGCTCGTCCCCGACCGCCACTCATAAGGAAGACAATCAAAGAAACACCCCATGCTTCAAATTTGTCACACAACGGTTACCATACGTGCATGCTACAGGACTTGCAAACCTCAACACAAGTGTCTCTACAATCCACAACCACCCACTAGCATGACTCTAATATCACCATCTTTATATCACCAAACTATTGCAAGGAATCAAACATATCATATTCAGCGATCTACAAGTTTATGTAGGATTTTATGACTAACCATGTGAATGACCAATTCCCGTCATCTCTCTAAATAGATATAAGTGAAGCAAGAGAGTTTAATTCTTTCTACAAAAGATATGCCCATGCTCTAGCAAATATAAGTGAAGCAAAAAAGCGTTCTACAAATGGCGGTTTTCTATGTGAAGAGAAATAGGCAATCCTAACTTCAAATGATATAAGTGAAGCACATGAAGCATTCTATAAAGCCATACTCAAAAGATTTAAGTGAAGTGCAATGTGTTGGGGAATGTTGCAGAAAATAAAAATTTTCCTACGGTTTCACCAAGATCCATCTATGAGTTCATCTAAGCAACGAGTGATAGGAGTGCATCTACATACCTTTGTAGATCGCGAGCGGAAGCGTTCAAGAGAACGGGGATGATGGAGTCGTACTCGCCGTGATCCAAATCACCGATGACCAAGTGCCGAACGGATAGCACCTCCGCGTTCAACACACGTACGGAGCAGATGACATCTCCCGCACCTTGATCCAGCAAGGAGGAGGGAGAGGTTGAGGAAGAAGGCTCCAACAACAGCACGACGGTGTGGTGGTGATGGAGTGGCAGATCTCCGGCAGGGCTTCGCCAAGCTCACGCGGAGGAGGAGATGTGTTGGGGAGGGGAGGGGCTGCGCCTTGGATGTTGTGTGCATCCCTCCCCTCGCCCCTTTATTTATAGGGGAAGGGGGAAGGGGCCGGCCCCCCTCTAGATGAGATCTAGAGGGG
>NC_041393.1:6168615-6187030 GCF_002162155.2 Triticum dicoccoides | reverse complement strand
CCTCCGAGAGAGGTGGCCCCTCCCCGTGGACCCCCGGAACCCCTCTAGTGGCCTCGGTACAATACCGATATGCCCCCGAATCTTTTCGGTGACCGTATGACAACTTCCCATATATAAATCTTCACCTCCGGACCATTCCGGAACTCCTCGTGACGTTCGAGATCTCATCCGGGACTCCGAACGACATTCGGTAATCACATACAAGTCTTCCTTATAACCCTAGCGTCACCGAACCTTAAGTGTGTAGACCCTACGGGTTCGGGAGACATGCAGACATGACCGAGACGGCTCTCCGGTCAATAACCAATAGCGGGATCTGGATACCCATGTTGGCTCCCACATGCTCCTCGATGATCTCATCGGATGAACCACGATGTCGAGGATTCAATCAACCCCGTATACAATTCCCTTTGTCAATCGGTACGTTACTTGCCCGAGACTCGATCGTTGGTATCCCAATACCTCGTTTAGTCTCGTTATTGGCAAGTCACTTTACTCTTACCGTAATGCATGATCTGGTGACCAAACAATTGGTCACTTTGAGCTCATTATGATGATGCATTACCGAGTGGGCCCAGAGATACCTCTCCGTCATACGGAGTGACAAATCCCAGTCTCGATCCGTGTCAACCCAAAACACACTTTCGGAGATACCTGTAGTGCACATTTATAGTCACCCAGTTATGTTGTGACGTTTGGTACACCCAAAGCACTCTTACGGTATCCGGGAGTTACACGATCTCATGGTCTAAGGAAAAGATACTTGACATTGGAAAAGCTCTAGCAAAACGAACTACACGATCTTGTGCTATGCTTAGGATTAGGTCTTGTCCATCACATCATTCTCCTAATGATGTGATCCCGTTATCAACGACATCTAATGTCCATAGTCAGGAAACCATGACTATCTGTTGATCAACGAGCTAGTCAACTAGAGGCTCACTAGGGACATATTATGGTCTATGTATTCACACGTGTATTACGATTTCTGGATAATACAATTATAGCATGAATAAAGACAATTATCATGAACAAGGAAATATAATAATGATCCTTTTATTATTGCCTCTAGGGCATATTTCCAACAGTCTCCCACTTGCACTAGAGTTAATAATCTAGTTACATTGTGATGAATCGAACACCCATAGAGTTCTGGTGTTGATCATGTTTTGCTCGCGAAAGAGGTTTAGTCAACGGATCTGCGACATTCAGATCCGTATGTACTTTGCTAATATCTATGTCTCCATCTTGAACATTTTCACGGATGGAGTTGAAACGACGCTTGATGTGCCTGGTCTTCTTATGAAACCTGGGCTCCTTGGCAAGGGCAATAGCTCCAGTGTTATCACAGAAGAGTTTCATCGGCCCTGACGCATTGGGTATGACTCCTAGGTCGGTGATGAACTCCTTCACCCAAATTGCTTCATGCGCTGCCTCCGAGGCTGCCATGTACTCCGCTTCACATGTAGATCCCGCCACGACGCTCTGCTTGCAGCTGCACCAGCTTACTGCTCCACCATTCAACATATACACGTATCTGGTTTGTGACTTAGAGTCATCCAGATCTATGTCGAAGCTAGCGTCGACGTAACCCTTTACGACGAGCTCTTCGCCACCTTCATAAACGAGAAACATGTCCTTTGTCCTTTTCAGGTACTTCAGGATATTCTTGACCGCTGTCCAGTGTTCCTAGCCGGGATTACTTTGGTACCTTCCTACCAAACTTACGACAAGGTTTACATCAGGTCTGGTACACAGCATGGCATACATAATATACCCTATGGCCGAGGCATAGGGGATGACACTCATCTCTTCTTTATCTTTTGCCGTGGTCGGGCATTGAGCCGAGCTCAATTTCACACCTTGCAGTACAGGCAAGAACCCTTTCTTGGACTGATCCATTTTGAACTTCTTCAAAATCTTATCAAGGTATGTGCTTTGTGAAAGACCTATGAGGCATCTTGATCTATCCCTATAGATCTTGATGCCTAATATGTAAGCAGCTTCTCCAAGGTCCTTCATTGAAAAACACTTATTCAAGTAGGCCTTAATGCTGTCCAAAAGTTCTATATCATTTCCCATCAAGAGTATGTCATCTACATATAATATGAGAAATGCTACAGAGCTCCCACTCACTTTCTTGTAAACGCAGGCTTCTCCATAAGTCTGCATAAACCCAAACGCTTTGATCATCTCATCAAAGCGAATGTTCCAACTCCGAGATGCTTGCACCAGCCCATAAATGGATCGCCGGAGCTTGCATACTTTGTTAGCATTCATAGGATCGACAAAACCTTCCGGCTGCATCATATATAGTTCTTCCTTAAGATGTCCATTAAGGAATGCCGTTTTGACGTCCATCTGCCATATCTCATAATCATAGTATGTGGCAATTGCTAACATGATTCGGACGAACTTCAGCTTCGCTACGGGAGAGAATGTCTCATCGTAGTCAACCCCTTGAACTTGCCGATAACCCTTAGCGACAAGTCGAGCTTTATAGATGGTAATATTACCATCCACGTCCGTCTTCTTCTTAAAGATCCATTTGTTTTCTATCGCTCGAGATCATTGGGCAAGTCTGTCAAAGTCCATACTTTGTTTTCATACATGGATTCTATCTCGGATTGCATGGCTTCAAGCCATTTGTTGGAATCTGGGCCCGCCATCGCTTCTTCATAGCTCGAAGGTTCACCGTTGTCTAACAACATGATTTCCAGGACAGGGTTGCCATACCACTCTGGTTTGGAACGTGTCCTTGTGGACCTACAAAGTTCAGTAGCAACTTGATCTGAAGTACCTTGATCATCATCATTAATTTCCTCTCTAGTCAGTGTAGGCACCACAGGAACATTTCCCTGAGCTGCACTACTTTCCGGTTCAAGAGGTAGTACTTCATCGAGTTCTACTTTCCTCCCACTTACTTCTTTCGAGAGAAACTCTTTTTCCAGAAAGGATCCGTTCTTGGCAACAAAGATCTTGCCCTCGGATCTTAAGTAGAAGGTATACCCAATGGTTTCCTTAGGGTATCCTATGAAGACGCATTTTTCCGACTTGGGTTCGAGCTTTTCAGGTTGAAGTTTCTTGACATAAGCATCGCATCCCCAAACTTTTAGAAACGACAGCTTAGGTTTCTTCCCAAACCATAATTCATACGGTGTCGTTTCAACAGATTTAGACGATGCCCTATTTAAAGTGAATGTAGCTGTCTCTAAAGCGTATCCCCAAAATGATAGCGGTAAATTGGTAAGAGACATCATAGATCGCACCATATCTAATAGAGTGCGATTACGATGTTCGGACACACCTTTACGCTGAGGTGTTCCAGGCGGCGTGAGTTGTGAAACGATTCCACATTTCCTTAGGTGTGTACCAAATTCATGACTTAAGTATTCTCCTCCACGATCTGATCGTAGGAACTTTATCTTTCGGTCACGTTGATTCTCTACCTCATTCTTAAATTCCTTGAACTTTTCAAAGGTCTCAGACTTGTGTTTCATCAAGTAGACATACCCATATCTACTCAAGTCATCAGTGAGAGTAAGAACATAACGATATCCTCCGCGAGCCTCAACGCTCATTGGACCGCACACATCGGTATGTATGATTTCCAATAAGTTGGTTGCTCGCTCCATTGTTCCAGAGAACTGAGTCTTGGTCATTTTGCCCATGAGGCATGGTTAGCACGTGTCAAATGATTCATAATCAAGAGACTCTAAAAGTCCATCAGCATGGAGCTTCTTCATGCGCTTGACACCAATGTGACCAAGGCGGCAGTGCCACAAGTATGTGGGACTATCGTTATCAACTTTACATCTTTTGGTATTCACACTATGAATGTGTGTAACATTACGTTCGAGATTCATTAAGAATAAACCATGGACCATCGAGGCATGACCATAAAACATATCTCTCATATAAATAGAACAACCATTATTCTCGGATTTAAATGAGCAGCCATCTCGTATTAAACGAGATCCAGATACAATGTTCATGCTCAAACTTGGCACTAAATAACAATTATTGAGGTTCATAACTAATCCCGTGGGTAAATGTAGAGGCAGGGTGCCGACGGCGATCACATCGACCTTGGAACCATTCCCGATGCGCATCGTCACCTCATCCTTCGCCAGTCTCCGTTTATTCCGCAGCTCCTGCTGTGAGTTACAAATGCGAGCAACGACACCGGTATCAAATACCCAGGAGTTACTATGAGTACTGGTAAGGTACACATCAATTACATGTATATCACATATACCTTTAGTGTTGCCGCCCTTCTTGTCTGCTAAGTATTTGGGGCAGTTCCGCTTCCAGTGACCCTTCCCTTTGCAATAAAAGCACTCAGTCTCAGGCTTGGGTCCATTCTTTGACTTCTTCCCGGCAACTGGCTTACCGGGCGCGGCAACATCTTTGCCTTCCTTCTTGAAGTTCTTCTTACCCTTGCCCTTCTTGAACTTAGTGGTCTTATTGACCATCAACACTTGATGTTCTTTCTTGATTTCAACCTCTGCTGACTTCAGCATTGAAAATACTTCAGGAATGGTCTTCACCATCCCCTGCATATTGTAGTTCATCACAAGGCTCTTGTAGCTCGGTGGGAGCGACTGAAGGATTCTGTCAATGACCGCCTCGTCCGGGAGGTTGATCTCCAGCCGGGACAGGCGGTTGTGCAACCCAGACATTTTGAGTATGTGCTCACTGATAGAACTATTTTCCTCCATCTTACAACTATAGAACTTGTCGGAGACTTCATATCTCTCGACCCGGGCATGAGCTTGAAAAACCATTTTCAGCTCCTCGAACATCTCATATGCTCCGTGTTGCTCAAAACGCTTTTGGAGCCCTGGTTCTAAGCTGTAAAGCATGCCGCATTGAACGAGGGAGTAATCATCAGCACGTGACTGCCAAGCGTTCATAACGTCTTGGTTCCCTGGGATGGGTGCTTCACCTAGTGGTCCTTCTAGGACATATGCTTTCTTGGCTGCTATGAGGATGATCCTCAGGTTCCAGACCCAGTCCGAATAGTTGCCGCCATCATCTTTAAGCTTGGTTTTCTCTAGGAACGCATTGAAGTTCATGTTGACATGAGCGTTGGCCATTTGATCTACAAGACATATTTTGCAAAGATTTTAGACTAAGTTCATGATAATTAAGTTCATCTAATCAAATTATTTAATGAACTCCCACTTAGATTAGACATCCGTCTAGTCATCTAAGTGTTACATGATCCGAGTCGACTAGGCCGTGTCCGATCATCACGTGAGACGGACTAGTCATCATCGGTGAACATCTCCATGTTGATCATATCTTCCATACAACTCATGTTCGACCTTTCGGTCTCTTGTGTTCCGAGGCCATGTCTGTACATGCTAGGCTCGTCAAGTTAACCCTAAGTGTTTTGCATGTGTAAAACTGTCTTACACCCGTTGTATGTGAATATAAGGATCTATCACACCCGATCATCACATGGTGCTTCGAAACGACGAACTTTAGCAACGGTGCACAGTTAGGGGGAACACTTTCTTGAAATTATTATAAGGGATCATCTTATTTACTACCGCCATTCTAAGTAAACAAGATGCATAAAACATAATAAACATCACATGCAATTATATAAAGTAGTGACATGATATGGCCAATATCATATAGCTCCTTCGATCTCCATCTTCGGGGCTCCATGATCATCTTCGTCACCGGCATGACACCATGATCTCCATCATCATGATCTCCATCATTGTGTCTTCATGAAGTTGTCACGCCAACGACTACTTCTACTTCTATGGCTAATGCGTTTAGCAATAAAGTAAAATAATTTACATGGCGTTCTTCAATGACACACAGGTCATACAAAAAATAAAGACAACTCCTATGGCTCCTGCCGGTTGTCATGATTCCTATTACAAGAACATGATCTCATACATCACAATATATATCATTCATCATTCATCACAACTTCTGGCCATATCACATCACATGACAATTGCTGCAAAAACAAGTTAGACGTCCTCTAATTGTTGTTGCATCTTTTACGTGGCTGCAATTGGGTTCTAGCAAGAACGTTTTCTTACCTATGAATAACCACAACGTGATTTTGTCAACTTCTATTTACCCTTCATAAGGACCCTTTTCATCGAATCAGCTCCAACTAAAGTGGGAGAGACAGACATCCGCTAGCCACCTTATGCAACTAGTGCATGTCAGTCGGTGGAACCTGTCTCACGTAAGCGTACGTGTAAGGTCGGTCCGGGCCGCTTCATCCCACAATACCGCTGAAGCAAAATAAGACTAGTAGCGGCAAGCAAGTTGACAAGATCTACGCCCACAACAAATTTGTGTTCTACTCGTGCAATAGAGAACTACGCATAGACCTAGCTCATGATGCCACTGTTGGGGAACGTTGTAGAAAATAAAAAATTTCCTACGGTTTCTCCAAGATCCATCTATGAGTTCATCTAAGCAACGAGTGATAGGAGAGCATCTACATACCTTTGTAGATCGCGAGCGGAAGCGTTCAAGAGAATGGGGATGATGGAGTCGTACTCGCCGTGATCCAAATCACCGATGATCAAGTGCCGAACGGACAGCACCTCCGCGTTCAACACACGTACGGAGCGGATGAAGTCTCCCGCACCTTGATCCAGCAAGGAGGAGGGAGAGGTTGAGGAATAAGGATCTAACAGCAGCATGACGGTGTGGTGGTGATGGAGTGGCAGATCTCCGGCAGGGCTTCGCCAAGCTCACGCGGAGGAGGAGATGTGTTGGGGAGGGGAGGGGCTGCGCCTTGGATGTTGTGTGCAGCCCTCCCCTCGCCCCTTTATTTATAGGGGAAGGGGGAAGGGGGCCGTCCCCCTCTAGATGAGATCTAGAGGGGGCGGGCGGCGGCCAAGGGAAGGGGCTTGCCCCCCAAGCAAGGGGGGCGCCCCCACTAGGGTTCCCCCCCAACCCTAGGCGCATGGGCCCAAGGGGGGGGGGGCAGCCCTCCAGGGGCTGGTTCCCTGCCCCCTACGGCCCATGAGGCCCTCTGAGAGAGGTGGCCCCTCCCGGTGGACCCCTGGAACCCCTCCGGTGGCCCCGGTACAATACCGATATGCCCCCGAAACTTTCCGGTGACCGTATGTCAACTTCCCATATATAAATCTTCACCTCCGGACCATTCCGGAACTCCTCATGACGTCCGGGATCTCATCTGGGACTCCGAACGACATTCGTTAATCACATACAAGTCTTCCTTATAACCCTAGCATCACCGAACCTGAAGTGTGTAGACCCTATGGGTTCGGGAGACATGCAGACATGACCGAGACGGCTCTTCGGTCAATAACCAATAGCGGGATCTGGATACCCATGTTGGCTCCCACATGCTCCTCGATGATCTCATCGGATGAACCACGATGTCGAGGATTCAATCAACCCCATATACAATTCCCTTTGTCAATCGGTACGTTACTTGCCCGAGACTCGATCGTCGGTATCCCAATACCTCGTTCAGTCTCGTTACCGGCAAGTTACTTTACTCGTACCGTAATGCATGTTTCCGTGACCAAACACTTGGTCACTTTGAGCTCATTATGATGATGCATTACCGAGTGGGCCCAGAGATACCTCTTCGTCATACGGAGTGACAAATCCCAGTTTCGATCCGTGTCAACCCAATAGACACTTTCGGAGATATCTGTAGTGCACCTTTATAGTCATCCAGTTACGTTGTGACATTTGGTACACCCAAAGCACTCTTACGGCATCCGGGAGTTACACGATCTCATGGTCTAAGGAAAAGATACTTGACATTGGAAAAGCTCTAGCAAAACGAACTACACGATCTTGTGCTATGCTTAGGATTGGGTCTTGTCCATCACATCATTCTCCTAATGATGTGATCCCGTTATCAACGACATCTAATGCCATAGTCAGGAAACCATGACTATCTTTTGATCAACGAGCTAGTCAACTAGAGGCTCACTAGGGACATATTATGGTCTATGTATTCACACATGTATTACGATTTCCGGATAATACAATTATAGCATGAATAAAGACAATTATCATGAACAAGGAAATATAATAATAATCCTTTTATTATTGCCTCTAGGGCATATTTCCAACACAATGAGCATTCTATAAATCAACCAAGGACTATCTCATACCATCATGGTGCATAAAAGAAAAATGAAAACTAAATGCAAAAGATGCTCCAAGACTTGCACATAATGCATAAACGAAACGAATACGAAAACATACCGATACTTGTTGAAGAAAGAGGGGATGCCTTCTGGGGAATCCCCAAGCTTAGACGCTTGAGTCTCCTTGAATATTTACTTGGGGTGCCTCAGGCATCCCCAAGCTTAAGCTCTTGCCTCTCTTCCTTTTCCTCATATCGAGACCTACTCGTTTAGACACTTCATCCACACAAAACTTCAACAGAAAACTCGGTAAGATCCGTTAGTATAATAAAGCAAATCACCACTCTAAGTACTGTAGCAAACCAATTAATATTTTGTTTTTGCATTGTGTCTACTGTAATATAACTTTTCCATGGCTTAATCCACTGATATAAATTGATAGATTCATCAAAACAAGCAAACTATGCATCAAAAACAGAATCTGTCAAAAACAGAACAGTCTGTAGCAATCTGAACATCCACCATACTTATGTTACCCCAAAAATTCTACCAAAATTAGTAAAAATAAAAAAGTTGTAAATAAAGACATTTCAAAAAGAATCAGAACCGTTTGACATTTCATATAAAAATGTAAAATCGCGCACTACAGCCAAAGTTTCTGTCCTGCACCATACAAACCAACAAGCATTGTAAACAAACCTAAAGGCAAACCTTGGCACATTATTTTTATAATACAATGTAATTGTACAAGGGGATAATTATTTTTGATGAAAAGTTTCTGTAATCAAGATTCACAAAGTTTCTGTGAGCATGAACAAAGTTCAAGGAGCTCTCCCACTTCAACAATGCTTCTCTTTCTCACTTTCACTTTCCTTTTTGAAAAGTTTTTAGGTTCCCCTCTTTATTTTTTATTTTTAAACTATATAAAAGCACTCAACAGAAATAAATGACTCTCTAAAACTTCCGGGTTGTCTCCCTGGCAGCGCTTTCTTTAAAGCCATTAAGCTAGGCATATAGTGCTCAAGTAATGGATCCACCCGGATCCCAAGGTATATCAAAGCCAATTTTAATTAACAATGATTTGTAATTTAGTAATGAGCACAAAGTAACATATATCAAGCAATGACGAAGTCTAACTCTCTTCCTATGCATCGGCATGTCATAAAAGAACAATTCATGCACACCAAGTAAAGGCCAATGCATAGTATAAACAGTTTCTTGCAATTTTATCATATTGGAAACATAGAGAGGTGGAGAAATAGTTCCTCTCTCACAATAATTGCATGTAGGAGCAGCAAGCACATGCATATTATATCTATCAAAATCATCATGTGTAGTAGTAAAAGGCAACCCATCAATATAGTCCTTAATAAGCACAAATTTCTCCGATATAGTGTAGTTGGGAGAATTCAAAAAGATAATAGGACTATCATGCGTGGGTGCAATAGCAACAATTTCATGTTTAACATAAGGAACTATAGCAAGTTCATCTCCATAAGCATAATTCATATTGGCATCTTGGCCACAAGCATAGCAAGAATCATCAAAAAGGGATAATTCAAAAGAATCAACGGGATCATAACAATCATCATAGCAATCATCCTTCGGTAAGAACGAAGGGGAATTAAACAATGTATGAGTTGAAGAGTTACTCTCATTAGAAGGTGGGCATGGGTGATAAATCCGCTCTTCCTCCTTTTGTTCTTTGCTCTCCTCAGCATCTTTTTCATCCAACGAGCTCATAGTTTCATCAATTTCTTCTTCCATAGCTTCCTGCAAAATATTAGTCTCTTCTTGGACAGTGGAGACTTTCTCAATAAAAGCGTTAATATAGTAATTGTATTCATAATTTTGATAGCAATATCTAAGTATAGCAAGATTTTCAGGCCTATAAACATCATCATCAAAAGCTTCAAAGTTTTCAAACAAAGATTCAATTTCATAAGCAGCCTTAAAAGCAACAAATTCTTCTATTTGTTCCACATCATAGTAATCATATATACCATTAGCATAAGAAGCTAAGGTTTCATTATCATTGAATTTGCATGAAAAGGGAAGGTGTGGAGCCTTCATCCTAGAGCAACAAGTAATATCATATCTCAAGCATAGATCCCGGGCATACCAACGCAACATAATAAATTGATCGCATAATAGTTTCCCTTTTTGTGTCGAGCGATAATACCTAAAGTATTCACGTTGATCCAACGTGTCTCCCATTATAAAGTTGAATGGGGTTTTCTTAGGATTATCAAAGTAGTACATAATATTTTTCACATAATGAGAATCGGGGGTTTTAAGAGTTACCCCATCTACATGAGTAGCAAGTACATCTATTTTTTTGGTATTTTGTGTTCCATCCATAACTAAAGATAGAGAACAACTTAGAACCGCAAATAAAATTTACTTAGTGATAAAGCAAACAAGCACACACGAGAATATTCATCCCATGCTATGACTCCTCGACAACGACACGAGAAAAAGGTCTTGACAACCCGCAAGTATACGGGATAGTTGTAGCCTCTTTTGATAAGTAACAGTGTCGAACCCAACGAGGATCTAAAGGTAGAACAAATACTCTCTAAAGTCCTATCGGCCACTGATACGACTCTACGCACACTTGACATTCGCTTTACCTAGAACAACTATGAAACTAGAGGTTGTCGGTGTACTAGAGTAGGGGTACCCTAGTATCCCGAACTCGTGCACGGGCAGTCGCAGCACCCCGCGGCAAGGCTTGCTAGGCGACCGCCAAGATCCTCCGTGGCTCCTTAGGAGACAAGACCCCGGCAAGAGGAGCTTGCCGGGAAGCCATTCAAGAACAAAGTATTCAAGCCAAGAAGACAAGGCCCCGGTAAGAGGAGCTTGCCGGGAAGGCCAGCCAAGGCGTCTCAAGAAAGCTTGCCGCGACGCGCCATGCGTCCCGGCAAGGCTCGGTGAACGACAAGCTCCCGGGCCCGACAAGACAACGCCCGCGGCAAGGCACTTGCCGCGACAAGCGGCCACTCCGCACCCACGCTCCAGCACATTCACCCACGTGTCGCCCTGGGGCCCTTCCAGGCGCGCGTGGTGAGAGGCTGTGCAGCCAGGGGTGCACGGTGGCAAGCGGCGCTGACAAGAAGGCCATCATGGCGATCGGTGGCGTCCCTGACGGTCTCTTTCTGCACTGTTTGGGCGACACAGACGGGCATTTAATGCCTTTGTCCCCTGTCGTCAGAGTTAGGTGTGATACACTGTATCTACAGTATAGGTAGTTGTACCTACCGCATCTCTTTTTCTGTTTTTGCCCTTTTGTCTGCGTTGCCACCTGTCGGTGACCCCTTGAGCATATAAAAGGAGGCCCATGCGCAACGTAGGGGGGGTTCGGCTCATTCGAAAGCCAGAAACACTCTCACGCTTGGTTTCGTAGCGCTGATCGCTCCCGAGCAAGAACTGGAAATACACAAACAAGCAGCAGTAGGAGTATTATCTCTCCGGAGAGCTTCGAAGCTGGGTAAACTGCTCGTGTGCATTGCCTCGATCTGCTCTTCGTGCGACCTCCGCCCCCCACCGAACCGAAAGGGGCTCAGTCCGCCGGTCCCATAGGTGTTCGTGGATCAGTTTCCCCGACATCTTTGGCGTGCCAGGTAGGGGGCGTCGAGATTGTGTGAACCTGATCTGGCGTGCACGCGAGCTAGATCTTCATCGTCTTCATCGACATGCCACCGAAGAAGAAGGCTTCGGAGGCAGCAGTTCCGTCCGCGTCGATTCCACTGCCACCGGAGCAAACGGGCGGTGGGGTAGACGCCGGCGGAAGAACGGGCGTCGACGAGGGTGCTCACAGTGCTGCCAAGTCCAAGGACAAGGCTGCACAGACCTCGGCGTCCGTACACGCACCGCGCCCATCTTAGGAGGCGCGGGACCAACATCGTCATGGTATTCGCAGTACCATGCGCTCGTTGGGCCAAGATCAAGCTGGTGGATCTCGCGATGCTCAAGACTAGCACGCACGCCAGCATGCTGGCCCGAGCGAGGTACGGTCGCCTGGACGGGATACTGCTCCTTCTAACATAGTTAGAAGTCCGAGCATGTCCCGCTCCTCGCACCGTTCGCCTCTGCTGCCCACCACTCCAGCAGAAGCTTTGGCGCGAGCTCAGCTGCTCCTGGATTACCCTCCGACGGCGGACAAGACCGACGAATGGAGGGCCACTATTCAGAGTCTCATAGGCTTCGCCAACGGCGACACTGCGCGGCAACCAAGTACATCGTTGCCGCGGCAGGACCGCCAGGCGCGAGACGATGGCGACAAGACAGATGGGGGTGCAACCACCATGCACTCTCCACCCCGAAGGCCAAGATCACCGACTCGCTGGGTCCACCTCGACAGCGACTCCACCGCGTCATCGGATCCACGAGCTCGTCGCGATCAGCGCCAAGTTCTTCACGAACGACAACAAGAAGACGCTCGTACTCGCATCGAGCGCCAAAGAGAAGCGCGGCGTCAGTCAGACCAGCGCGCTGGGCCCTCTGTTGACATGCATGCGCCGGGGGAACCAGGCGACTTGCCGTACGCAGTAGGTTGCCCTGCGTTCACTCGTGAGCTGCGGCAAGTCCAGTGGCCCAGCAAGAAGAATTTCAAACCAGACGTACCAGAGAAGTACGACGGCAAGTCGCATCCGTCGGAGTTCCTCAGCATCTACACCATCGCGGTGCAGGCTGCCGGGGGACGAGACGACAAGATCCTTGCCAACTACTTCCCGCTGGTGCTCAAGCCCAATGTCAGATCCTGGCTCATGCACTTGCCGGACAACTCCATCTCCTCTTGGGCAGATCTATGCCATCAGTTTGTCGGCGCCTTTACAGGCGGCCACAAGCCTCATGGCCAAGAAAGCGACCTTCATCTGCTTGCCCAGAAGGAAGGAGAGCCCCTGCGCAAGTACATTCAGAGATTCAGCCGTGTACAGCACAACATCCCTGATGTTCACCCTGCCGCGGTAATCAGTGCGTTCCATCAGAACGTGCGAAACCGCAGGATGCGGGAGGAGATGGCGATGTGCAAGATCAGAGACGTCAGTGAGCTTTATGCCCTGGCCGACAAGTGTGCACGTGCTGAGGAAGGGAGGAGACTCCCCGGAGAGAATACGGGAGCAGGAGGATCTGACAGTGAGGATGCTGCCCCGGCAAACAAAGGCCGGCGGCGGAACAACAGAAAGAAAAAGGACAAAGATGTGCTAGCTGTTGAGCAGTCCGGCAACGGAGGTGGCGCCAAGAAAGCCAAAGCTGGTACCTCCGGCGAGCAGGCTGTGGCGGCCGCCGACAAGCAGGACAGCTCCGGCAAGCAGTACTGCAAGATCCACCGCACCAAGGGCCATGATCTCCAGAGCTGCAAGAAGGTTGAGCAGCTTGTCGAGCAGCAGAAAGCTGAGTATGAGCGATGCGACAAGGAGAAGGCCCAGGAAGGTGCTGGAGGAGCCAGCAAGAAACGCCTCGGCTGTGGAGGACGCCGCGGCAAGGCCAAGCAGCGACAAGGAGACAGACCTCCACGCGGCCGCGACAAGGATGAAGATGACGACGACGATGAAGACATGGATGATGACGAGGCCGATGAGCAGGAGTTTCAGAAAGCCACAGAGGTCCTGTGCGTTGACGATGGTGCTTCTCTGCATACTTCGCACCGCCAGCTCAAGTAGTGGATGCGGGAAGTTAATGCAGCAGAACCATCCGTAGAGTCACGCAAGCCTCTTAAATGGGCTAGCACGCCTATCATCTTTGATATTGAGGACCACCCAGATCGTATAACAGCGGTCGGGTGCTTGCTGATGTTGGTTTCACCAACTATTTGCAACCTTAAGGTCACAAAGATGCTAGTTGACGGCGGGGCCGGCTTGAACCTGATCTCCTCTGCGGTACTCCAGAAACTCCAGATCCCTGACAGCGAGCTCGAAGAGACCGGCACATTCCAAGGAATCAATCCGGGAAGGAGCAAGCCGAAGGGAAAGATAACGTTGCCGGTCACATTTGGCAGTGAGTTGAACTTCAGAACTGAGAGGGTTAATTTTGACGTTGCTGACTTCCCATTGCCCTACAATGGGATACTCGGCCGTCCAGCACTCGCCAAGTTCATGGCAGCCTCTCACTATGCATACAACATGCTCAAGATGCTAGGCCCGATAAGTGTCATCTCTGTCCCTGGCGACGAGAAGGATGCTCTTATCTGCGCCGACAAGATTTACCGGGAAGCAGCAGCCGCAGCAGATCGCAACTCACTTGCCGCTGAAGCTCCCGGGGGGGGGAGAAGAAGACCAAGTCCGGCAAGAGCTCTGATGCCCACTCCGGCAAGCGCACCTCCTCGGAGTGCTGCGCTACCGTCGAGGACGCACCATCGAGATCCACCGGCAAGTGTAAGAAGACGATGGTAGCTCCACCAGAGACCAAGAAGGTGTCCGCCAAGGAGGACGGCACTGGTGGTACCTTCACCATCAGTGCCACTCTCGACCCTAAATAGGAAAGCGCGCTCGTTGCTTTCCTGTGGGCGAATGTCGACGTGTTTGCGTGGCAACCGTCTGACATCCCCGGTGTTCCCAGGAAAGTAATTGAGCACCATCTTGCCGTTTGTCCTCATGCGCGGCCCATCAAGCAGAAAGTCAGGAAACAAGCAGTGGAACGCCAAGAGTTCATAGCAGAAGAAATCAAGAAGCTAGAAGCAGCAGGCCTTGTCAGGGGAGTGCTCCATCCTACGTGGTTGGCCAATCCTGTAGTCGTGCGCAAGGCCAATGGAAAATGGAGGCTTTGTATAGACTTTACCGATGTCAATAAAGCTTGTCCCAAAGATCCGTTTCAGTTGCCGCGCATTGACCAGATTGTTGACTCCACAGCCGGATGTGATTTGCTTTCATTTCTTGATGTATACTCAGGATACCATCAAATCTTCATGGCAGAAGAGTATGAGGAGAAAACCGCATTCATCACCCCATGTGGCACATACTGTTTTGTACGGATGCCCTTCGGGTTAAAGAATGTTGGTTCGACATTTGCAAGAGTAGTTCATGTCGCTTTTGAGCCACAGATACACAGGAATGTGGAAGCCTACATGGATGACATAGTGGTCAAGAGCAAGGACAAGGCTACTCTGATTCAAGATTTAGATGAGACCTTTGCAAATCTGCGCAAGATCAACCTCAAGCTTAACCCCGAGAAGTGCGTGTTTGGAGTTCCCTCCGGCAAGCTTCTTGGGTTCTTCGTGTCTCAGCGGGGAATTGAAGCCAATCCCGACAAGATCAAGGCCATCGAGCAGATTGAAGCACCAAAGCGCGTCAAGGATGTACGAAGGCTTGCCGGTTGCGTGGCTGCTCTCAGCAGGTTCATCTCTAAGTCTGCTGAGCGCGCCCTGCCATTTTTCAAAATATTGAAAAAGGCAGGTCCAATGAAATGGACTCCGGAAGCGGAGGCTGCGCTGCAGGACTTGAGGAGGTACCTGTCCTCCACTCCAATACTTGTCGCACCTAAGCCACAAGAGAAGTTGCTGCTGTATCTAGCGGCAACCAATCAAGTGGTTAGTGCTGCGTTAGTGGCGGAGAGGGAGGCGGATGATGAGCCAGCAACCACGGCAAGTGCATCCGGCGACAAGCAGGGGGCTTCGCCGAAAAGCTCTGGTCCCGACAAAGAAGGATCTGCGCAGGCGCAAGAGGAGGTGCAGAAGAGAATGGTGCAGCGCCCAGTTTACTTTGTTAGTTCCCTTCTGCAGGGGGCTAGGTCAAGGTATTCTGGTGTGCAGAAATTGCTTTTCGGCCTTCTCATGGCCTCGAGAAAGCTGCACCATTACTTCCAAGCACACGAGATCACAATTATCACTCGTTTTCCGCTGAAGAGGATTCTGCAAAATCCAGAAGCATCAGGCAGGATTGTCGAGTGGGCACTGGAACTGTCAAGCTTTGGCCTCAAGTTTGAGAGCACTTCAACTATCCAAAGCAGAGCATTGGCAGAGTTCATAGCAGAGTGGACGCCGACACCAGATGAAGAAATTCCAGAAACAAGCATCCCCGTCAAGGAGGCAAGCAAAGAGTGGCTGATGTACTTTGATGGTGCCTTCTCGCTGCAAGGCGCCGGTGCGGGCGTGCTACTTGTCGCACCCACCGGAGAGCACCTCAAGTACGTAGTCCAGATGCACTTTCCCAAGGAGCAAGCAACGAACAATACTGCAGAGTATGAAGGTTTGCTTGCCGGCCTCAGAATCGCAGCAGACCTTGGGATCAAGAAGCTCATTGTCAGGGGTGACTCACAGCTTGTTGTCCGCCAAGTGAACAAGAACTATCAGAGTCCGTTGATGGAAGCTTACGTTGATGAAGTGAGAAAGCTAGAAGAGCACTTTGACGGCCTACAGATGGAACATGTCCCAAGAGCTCAGAACGACATTGCTGATGGCCTGTCAAAGTGCGCCGCACTAAAGTTACCTGCGGAACCAGGGATCTTTGTGCTCAAGCTGACTCAACCATCCGTGACACCATCAACTGGACAGAGCAAGAAGAGGAAGTTGATTTCTGGTGACTACTTTCCGGCAGAGCTCCCCGAAGCCACCGCCAAGAAGGTTCCCAAGATCAACGCCAAGAGTGCTGAGGAGCAGTCTGCTCCGGCGAGCCCTAGGGTTTGTTCCGTTGAAGCAGACGCTCCCGACAAGTTTTGCTCCGACAAGCTTGCCGGGGAACTTCAAGCTCCGGCTTGGCCGCCCGCCCTTGCCGTGGAAGCGGATGTTCCCGCAGCAGCAGATGTGCCTTTAGTCCTTGTTGTCGAGCCGCAAGCTCCAGCATGGGCACAGCAGATTGTCCGTTTCCTTCAGACAGGAGAACTTCCCGAAGAGCAAGAAGAAGCGGAAAGAGTAGCCCGGCAGTCAAGTATGTACAAGTTTCTCGACAACACACTGTACAGAATAAGACTCAACGGTGTGAAATTGAAGTGTATTTGCCGGGAAGATGGACAACAGCTGTTGGCAGAGATACATGGAGGCATATGTGGTCACCACATTGGCGCAAGAGCACTTGCCGGCAAAGCGTTCCGGAAAGGTTTCTTTTGGCCGACAGCCCTCCAGGATGCAACTGCACAAGTAACCAAGTGTGAAGCGTGCTAGTTCCGTTCCAAACAGATACACCAGCCAGCTCAAGCTCTCCAGACGATCCCTTTATCCTGGCCATTTTCGGTCTGGGGGCTCGACATCCTCGGCCCCTTCCCCCGAGCTGTCGGGGGCTTTGAGTACTTGTACGTTGCAATCGACAAGTTCACAAAGTGGTCGGAAGTGGAACTAGTGAGGAAGGTGACAGCACAGTCAACAGTCAAGTTCTTCAGGTCGATTGTTTGCCGTTTCGGGATCCCTAACATGATCATTATCGACAACGGCACGCAATTCACGATCCGCACCTTCATGCAGTACGTCCAAGATCTTGACGCCAAGGTCTGCTTCGCTTCTGTTGCTCATTCGAGAAGCAACGGTCAAGCGGAGAGGGCAAATGCTGAAGTGCTGCGAGGACTCAAGACCAGAACTTTCGACAGGCTGCGCAAGTGCCGAAGGAACTGGATCGAGGAGCTGCCGGTGGTTCTTTGGTCGATCAGGACGACGCCAAATCGAGCCACTGGCCAGACACCTTTCACTCTAGTCTATGGAGCAGAGGCAGTTCTCCCCACGGAACTCGTATACGGGTCGCCTCGAGTGCTCGCTTATGATGAGCTTGAGCAAGAGCAGCTGCGACAAGATGACGCGCTGCTCCTTGAGGAAGACCGTCTTCAGGCTACTGTACGAGCTGCTCGATATCAGCAAGCTTTGCGTCGCTACCATAGCCGCAAAGTTAATGCCAGAAGTTTCGAGGAAGGCGACCTTGTTCTTTAGCGCGTTCAGTCCGCCAAGAATTCCAACAAGTTGACGCCGAAGTGGGAAGGCCCTTATCAGGTGAAACGAGTCACTAGGCCTGGCGCTGTCCGCCTTGAGACTGAAGATGGAATTCCGGTGAGCAACTCCTGGAACATTGAACATCTTCGTAAGTTTTACCCATAGGGCGCGGTTGCCAGAATCTGTTTCGGCAACCACCTTTTGTACAAGTCTTGCCGCTGCTGCATGTAATCCTTCGTACAAAGCCGGGCGCAGACCCCGTGCATAAATAAAACTCATGTGCCCCGCACATCTTGTCAGTTTCATGCTTTCTTTATTCTTTGCATGCATTATCTGACACTTTGTGCAGCACCTACCTCCGGTAAGCAATAACGAGCCGAAAGGCTCCATATCTTTATTTTCACTTCTTTCTTTTTTCTCAAGGAGGAAAGGTTCCCTCGCACAC
>NC_041393.1:6131904-6168452 GCF_002162155.2 Triticum dicoccoides | reverse complement strand
TAACGGTGTGGACCAGGCGTCGTTCAAGAAAGTTCCACCTTACCGTGAAGCAAACGACAGAAAAGCTAAGTTGCCAAAGTTTGAGCAATCAGTTTTTAAATTTTTTAAGTTATCTTCCTCGAACGACCATACTTTGTATGAAAAACCTGTGCGCGGAGGAACCAACTCGTAGCTAGTTGCGCCCTTACTTTGTTTCGAGTCCGCTCAACAACTTAAGTGAGCTGCGACTAGTTCCGACAAGGTTTCTTGTCGGTAGCGGCACCGCCAGCAGGCTGCTGACGTCCCGCACTCAGCGCTCGCGGCAAGGGTGCCTGCGCCGGCAAGTTCCCTAAAAGTGTAGGGTAAAAACATACAAAGGAAGGAATCAAGTAGAGGAAATAACATAGCAGTCAATACCCAAATAAAGTTATATTACAAGATAGCTTGCCGCAGCTCTAACGGGTTGTTATCGTAACAAGACTAGCAGCGGCAAGAAAAGAAGAAAACGGGCGGCCTAATCCACGCGGCCACCATCGACCCTCTTGACCTCATTCACCTTGTCCACAATGGGTGCGACAAGGGCTTTGAGCGCTTCCAGATCAGCATCTGCCGACAGCTTCTTGAGGACGTTGGTGAAGTTGAGGCCTGGATTGCAGAAGGCCACTTTCACCAACACCTTCTCCAGAACTCTAGCGCAGATCGTGCGCGACTCGTTGGCCAGCTGCTTTGGGATCTTCTCTCGGAGCTGCTGGAGGGCTGTCACCACGCCTTTAAAGAACAGGGTGAGCTTGGCGCTGGGTTGGAGGTTCTCATCGGAGGAGTACCCAAAGTCCTCCACTCCCAGCTGCGCTAGCTCCCCGTCAATGACTGCAGCGATGTTCACGAGGCCCTCCGTCCAGAGCTCCACCGTCTCCTTGAAGGTGTTCTGGGTTTCGGCGGCCCTCGTCAGCAGCGCTTCGTTGCCCTTGATCTCCTCCTTCAAGGCCACCTCCCGCTCCTTGGCGCCGTCCAGCGTCTGAGTCAAAGTGTCAGGACCCCGACTCGATGTCACATCGATCTAGCCGGTAACACCTCATATCACTTTGCGGCCTCACGCACGGTATCCCCACGGGTGTCGCCTTACCTTTGCCCGGGACCGTTTGCGCCTTTTGGCTCACGTATATGATAGTGTCGCTAGCATCCATATGATAAAGAGCCCGGGCTGACATGACTAGTCGTAAACCCAAAGTGGCACAGACTTACAGGGACAGGCATCCATGACCCAGCTTCGAACGTGTCGGTCATCAGCAAGTGGGTCCGGGCTGTAGCACTGGGCTAGCAGGACTCCGGTAAACCGGGCTGTAGCGGGCTAACAGGACTCCGGTACTCAAAGCGTGACATTTCCCCGAAGGGACAGACACAGGAACGAAGAAGGACACATGCCGGCCAGCCTAAGTGTTCCAGAGCAGTAGCAAGCTACCATGGCTCAGCGGTAACACTAGGAGACATTTCCCGGTAAGAGAGGCTACTAAAGATAAACAACTAGATAGTCAGATCCCACACATACCAAGCATTTCAATCATACACACAATATGCTCGATATGTGCAAATACAACGAAGCATCACAACATGACTCTACGACACAAGTACTTTATTTAAGGCTCAGGGAGCCATACATAACATACACGAAGGTACGGGTCTCACGACCTAACATATAAGTCATACAGTCATACAAACCAGCAGCGGAAGTAACTTGTCTGAGTACAGACAACTAGTAAAATAAAAGAGGCTTGGGAAGCCTAGCTATACTACAAGGTCCTTCACAAGCTCAGGGTCACCACCTGGGTCTTTAGCCTACTCGTTGATGTCAACGTCTACATAGAACCCATCAGAAGGGGTTGCAGCGTCTTCTGTAAAAATGTAGATTATAGCAACATGAGTACAAAGGTACTCAGCAAGACTTACATCAGATCCTACACACATGCTTAGTATCAAGAAGGGTTGGTGGAGTTATTGCAGCAAGCCAGCTTTGACTCTTGGCTAGGCTATCCTACGATACTCCAACTTGAAATGGTTTTGCGCACACGAGTCCACTACTCACCAATTCAATACACTACCGAGGATCCGCCTCCGTCTTCCTACGGAAGAGCCATCCTCGGCACTAACTCTTATCTTGAGGCTTTTAGTAGTTTCCATTTACTTGTCTATGAACTGTATAGGCAACCAAGTAGTCCTTTACCACGGACGCGGCTATTTGAATAGATCATGTTAACCCTGCAGGGGTGTACTCCTTCATACACGCTCCCACCACTTACCGTCGTTTACACGACATGTACTCGGCAACCTTCAAGCGGAAGCCCAACGTGGGTGTCGGCCACGACCTACCTAATCACCTAAGCCTCTAGTCCAGGTTTATCGCCTATCCAGGTTCCATCCGCAGGGAGGCCGGCCGAGGTTTCCCATACGGCCCCGAACGATGTGAACAGGGTTCCCGAGATACCTAACGGGTATTCGGTACACCGTGCCACGTACCTACCGCATCACAGCCCACCCCTACGGTCAGCGCTGTCCACGGCCTCCAGTAGGCTACAAACACCAGAAACTACTTGCAACTCCTGGACGGAGAACTAGGGTGAATAAGAAGCCGAGAGGGTCCATTGGTTTCGGGCCCAATGCATGGTAGTAGCTGATTCTTAAATCACACATACAGATCTCAGTGCTTAAGGTCGGCTTCAATGAAACAACCCACCATGTACTCCTACATGGCCTCTCATCGATACCTTTACCAAATCGTGTTCACCACACCACTCTCATTACCGACATAATCATTTCACTCTAGCCCATCACCCAGATGAACCAGACCTGACACGACTCTAAGCATAGCAGGCATAGCAAGGTAGGAACAACACATACATAGGGCTCAATCAACTCCTACACATGCTAGTGGGTTTCATCTAGTTACTGTGGCAATGACAGGTCATGCAGAGGAAATGGGTTCAACTACCGTAGCACACAGCAGTTTGAATCGCGTTGTCTTAATGCAGTAAAAGAGAGCAGGAGCGAGAACATGGGATTGTATCGATATGATCAAATGGCTGGTTGCTTGCCTGATGGTTCGATGCACGGATACGATTCTTCGTTAGGGTAATCACGGTACTCCTCGGAGGCAGAACCTGTCGCAAAGGACATTGATACACAACATCACCAAACAATGTGCAACAATATGATGCATGCATGAAACATGGCAATATGAGTGTGTTGGGCTAATGCAACTAAAACCAGAAGGGTTTGAACAAATTTGAATCAAGGATTCAAATTTCAAATTCAAATATGGCCTTTTAAAGTGCTTTTCCTTGTTCTGCTTGAAACATCAATTTAACTTGTTTGATCATGCATGAAAATAGTACAGATGGATAGATTGGATTTTTCTGATCATTTTTCATATATAATTTGTCCAATTTGGAGTTACAGAATAAAAGTTATGAATTTTTGAAGTTTAAATAATATTCTGGAATTTCCTGATTTAATTTAAATCCAGAAATATAATTATTGCGCCAGCATGACGTCAGCATGACGTCAGTGGTCAACTGCAGCTGGCTGAGGTCAAACCTGACGTGTGGGGCCCACACGTTAGTGACAGGGGGGTTAAACAGGGTTAAATTAATCCTAATTACTAATTAGTGGCGCTGGGGCCCACTGGTCAGTGTCAGGGGGTTAACTAACAGTGGTTAGCGCTAATGATGTCCACCTGGCCGACGGGGCCCATGCGTCAGTGACCCTGGGGGGGTCAAACCCCAGGTCGGACAAGTCAAACCCCACCGGCGACATGACGCCGGCGAGGTCCGAGACGGCGGCGTGATGCGGGATCGCGCTACAGGGCACGGGCGAGGCTGTGCTTGGGCTCGTTGGAGAGCCCTTGCTCCCGCGTGTCGAACGGTGGTGGTGGCCGGGCCTGAGGTGGCCGGAGTCGACGGCGGCGAGCTCGGCTGCGGCCGCCGGAGTTCGGTCGTGCACGGAAACGGGGTTGGAGCTCGAAGGCGAGCGAAGCGAGGCGCTAGGGATGCTCTATGGAGCCTTACGAACTCGTTGGACTCGCCGGGGTGACCAAATGGTCACCGGAGCTGCGTCGACGGCGAGCTCGGCGACGGCGGAGGTTCGGCCGTGGTGGGGACGGTGAGGGAACGAGGGGGAGAAGAGGGGGAAACGGTGGCGTAGCTCACCGCGGTTGCAGTGGGCGTCGAAGCGGGCTCGGGGACGCGCTGGAGACGGCGAATTCGACGGCGATGATGGTCGGAGCCCGAAGAGGGGAACGGCGACGTGGCGGCGATGCAGGGCTTCCGGAGGCCCGTGGAGCGGTGGGGAGGAAGAGGGGGTTGTGGCGGAGCTTCTGAGCTAGTCGGGGGAGCGAGGGGTGGCCGGAGACGGCTGCTAAGGCGAACGGCGGCGACGGTGGTGTTCGGCCGTGAGAGAGAGAGCGAGGGAGAGGAGGGAAGAGCCGAGGGCGAGTGAGAGAGAGCAGGGGGGGAGGCGTGGCGTCGTCCAGGGCATCGAGGCGAGGAGGGGAGGGCAGACAGGCAGGGAGAGAGGTGGCGTGGAGCGGTGGCGCGCGCGCGCGCCGGCCACACTCCCCTCCCTCTGTCGGGACGAAGACGACAGAGGAGGGAGACGGGCTGGGCCGCCTGCTGGCTGGGCCGGCCAGCTGGATGGGCTGCACAGTGGAGGAGCCCAGGTAAGCTTCTCCCTTTTATTTTTTTCTGTTTTCTAATTTCTGACATTTGTTTTGATTTAAATAATATATTAAATCATTTATTTAACTTATGCCAAATTTTCCAGGGGCTAGATATATTATTCCAGAGCTCCTTTATAATTGGCATAATATTTGGACATATATTAATATATATAGAAATATATTTCCAAAGCAAATATTTATGCATTAATTCCAAATGCCCAAAATAAATGTCCATGAGCCACTAAAAATATTGGTTTGATTTTTATCTCTGTCCAATATTTTCAGAGATCAACATGAGCATTTTCTTGGACCCTTTTGGAGAAATTTTTATTTGGGTCATTTTCAAAATGATTCTGAGGGTTTCACAGATCCCCATTTCAAGTTTCTGATGAAAGAGTAAACATGATGCAACACTCTAATGCATGACTAGCTAGGGTGTGACAACTCACCCCCACTCAAAAGAATCTCGTCCCGAGATTTGGGTTCCTCCGGGAAGAAGGCGGGATACTCAAGTCGAAGACGATCCTCCCTTTCCCAGGTTGCTTCATCCTCAGAATGGTGCGACCATTGAACCTTGAGAAACTTGATATTATGACGTCGAGTGGTACGTTCGGCCTGATCGAGGATACGAATGGGGTACTCTCGATATGTAAGATTATCTTGGAGATCAAGCGTTTCGTGGTCCACTCCACGGATAGGATCCGAGAAGCAACGCCTGAGTTGAGAAACGTGGAAGACATCGTGGACCCTGGAGAGGTGCGGAGGTAGTTCCAACTGGTAGGCAACTTCTCCTCGTTTGGCGAGAATGCGAAAAGGTCCAATGTAACGAGGAGCCAATTTGCCTTTGATACCGAAACGATGGGTTCCCTTCAGAGGGGTGACCCGAAGATAAGCCTTCTCGTCAACCTCGAAAGTCATAGCCTTATGTTTTCGGTCATATTGACTCTTTTGACGAGATTGGGCTGTTTTCAACTTTTCACGGACGATACGAACTTGTTCTTCTGCTTCCTGAATCATATCCGGGCCAAAGAATTGTCTTTCCCCGGTTTCTGACCAGTTAAGGGGTGTTCGACACCGTCGTCCATAGAGAACTTCAAAAGGGGCTTTACCCAAGCTAGATTGATAGCTGTTGTTGTAGGCGAATTCGGCAAATGGAAGGCACTTCTCCCAGTCCATTCCGAATGAGATAACAGAGGCTCGAAGCATGTCTTCTAGAATTTGGTTGACGCGTTCCACTTGACCACTCGACTGAGGGTGGAAGGCGGTGCTAAAGGAGAGACGGGTTCCCATAGCATTTTGGAAACTTTCCCAAAATCGAGAGGTGAAAAGACTTCCTCGATCCGAGTTAATTTCCAAAGGAACACCATGGAGAGACACTATTCGGGAGATGTATAAGTCTGCCAGCTGACTAGCGGTTATACACTCTCGAACAGGTAGGAAATGGGCTACTTTGGAAAGACGATCGACCACGACGAAAATAGCATTATTCCCTCTCTTGGTCCTGGGAAAACCGGTAATGAAATCCATACCAATTTTATCCCATTTCCATTCAGGAATAGCTAAGGGTTGAAGGGTGCCAGCAGGCCGTTGGTGCTCTGCTTTTACACGACGACAGACGTCGCAATTTGCAATATACTGAGCAATTTCTCTCTTCATCCTAGTCCACCAGAACCTCTGGCGTAGGTCCTGATACATCTTAGTGCTACCGGGATGAATGGTGAGAGGAGATTCATGAGCTTCCTTAAGGATCAAACGCCTCAGGTTTCGCACTTTGGGAACCACTAGTCGATTCCCGAAGTATACGACCCCTTGATCATTAATGGAGAAGCAATTCGCAATTCCTTGCCGAATGTTTCTCTTGATGCGGGAGATTCCCGGATCTACCTTCTGTGCCTTGATAATCTGATCCGTAAGGGTAGGTTTTGCCACCAAGGTGGAAAGAAAACCTTGAGGAACAATGTGAAGGTTAAGCTTCCGAAATTCCTCATGGAGAAGCGGTTGACTTTGTTGTAACATCAGGTTGTTACAATAAGATTTACGACTTAGCGCATCAGCCATGACGTTGGCTTTCCCTGGGGTGTAGGTTATTCCTAAATCGAAATCTGTGATCAATTCAACCCAACGTCTTTGCCTGAGGTTCAGATCCGGTTGGGTGAAGATGTACTTCAAACTTTGGTGATCAGTGAATATTTCGCAACGATTACCGAGGAGGTAATGTCGCCAGGTCTTAAGTGCATAGACTACAGCTGCAAGCTCTAGATCATGAGTAGGATAATTCTCCTCGTGTGGGTGCAATTGCCGTGAAGCGTAGGCAATTACGTGTCGATGTTGCATGAGAATGCAACCTAGTCCTTGTCGCGAGGCGTCGCAGTAGATAACAAAATCCTTGGAGAAGTCTGGCGGTACCAGTACGGGAGCAGAAGTCAGGCGTCTTTTCAGTTCCTGAAAGCTGTGCTCACATTGTGGAGTCCACTCGAACTTCTTATCTTTCTTGAGGAGTTCGGTTAGAGGTTTGGCAACCTTGGAGAAGTTCTCGACAAAGCGACGACAATAGCTCGCTAAGCCTAGAAAACTCCGAACTTGCTTGACCGATTCAGGTGGAGTCCAGTTAAGGACGGCTTGAACTCGCTCAGGGTTGACAGCAATACCTTTACCAGATATTACATGACCCAGATAGGTCACTTCTGGCAACCAGAATTCACATTTAGAAAATTTAGCATAAAGGCGATGCTCTCGAAGTTTCTGCAACACTAGCCTTAGATGTTCGGCATGTTCTTCCTCGTTCTTGGAGTAGATGAGTATATCATCGAGGTAAACTACAACGAATCTATCCAAATACTCCATGAAGATTGAGTTCATTAACCGAGAAAAGGTGGCTGGAGCGTTGGTTAACCCGAAGGACATGACGGTGTACTCGTATTGGCCATAACGAGTAACAAAGGCCGTTTTAGGAATGTCCCCGTTTCTGATTTTGATTTGATGGTAGCCCAACCTCAAATCCATCTTGGAGAAGACTGAGGATCCAGCGAGCTGATCATACAGGTCGTTGATCCTGGGAAGTGGATATTTGTTCTTGATTGTGACCAAATTGACAGGTCGGTAATCTACAACCATCCGGTCCGTACCATCCTTCTTCTTGACGAATAGGACGGGGCAAGCCCACGGAGATGAGCTAGGTCGGATGAAACCCTTTTTCAAGGACTCATCGAGTTGTTTCTTAAGCTCGGCTAGTTCTAGGGGTGCCATCTTATAAGGTCTTCTAGCAATCGGAACGGTTCCTGGAATGAGATCTATTACGAACTCAACATCCCTGTCAGGTGGAACACCTGGCAATTCCTCTGGGAAAACATCCGGAAAGTCACGGACTACCGGAACGTCCTCAAGGTCTGGCAAAGGGCTGGCGTTAAGAGAATATAATTGTCGCTTGGCTAATCGGGTCAAGACATTGACTATCTTGCCCGAAGGGTGAGTGAGTTGAACAGTCCTAGAGAAGCAATCAATTTTGGCATGATGAGCTGACATCCAGTCCATACCCAAAATGATATTAATATCTGAAAATTTAAGGGCTATCAAAGAGGCAAGGAAAACAAGTCTGTCGACTTGGATTTCATTTCCATGGCTTACTCTAGAAGTTTGCCATTTGGATCCCGGAGTTTGAATTACCATAGAGGTTGGCATATCACCGAATGCGACGTTATGCAAACGAGCATAATTTTCAGATATAAAAGAATGAGAGGCTCCTGTATCAAAAAGAACAGATGCCGGGTGGTAATTGACAAGAAGCGTACCGAGAACGACGTTGGGATCCTCTTGAGCTTCTTCGGCAGAGATACAGTTGACATGGCCACGTGAGGCGGTGACCGGCTTGGCGTGGAATATTTTTCCTGTCGGCTTGCCACGGCCAACAGCTTTAGCAGATTGATTGGGGTTGGTCTGGGGACACTCACGCATATAGTGGCCAGATTCCCCACACTTGAAACAAGTCACGGAACTGGTACGTGGAGGAGCATTGTTGGTTGGACCCCCATAGGGCTTGGCCGGTGCAGACTGCTGAACGGGGCGAGGCGCCTGGAAGGATGGCCTCGGTGTGAACCTGGGTGGCAGGGCGGTGTTGGGTACCCACACGCGGCGCTTCTAAGGACCAGCACCGGATGAGGAACCCATATCACGGCCATGCTTGCGTGTTGCGTCATAGTCAGTCTGACCAGTTTCAGCACTGATGGCTTTGTTGACAAGTTTCTGGAAGGATGTGCACTCATGCAGACGGAGGTCACGGCGAAGCTCAGGACTAAGGCCCTTACGGAACCTTGCTTGCTTCTTGGCGTCAGTAGAAACTTCCTCGGTTGCATATCGTGCGAGATTACCAAACTCCCTGCTGTAAACATCCACAGAAAGTCGGCCTTGGGTGAAACTGCAAAATTCTTCACGTTTGCGGTCCATGAGACCCTCCGGAATATGATGCTCACGGAAAGCCTCGCTGAACTCAGCCCAAGTAGTGACATGGCCCGCTGGGCGCATAGCTCCATAATTTTCCCACCATAGACTGGCGGGGCCTTCAAGATGATATGCAGTAAAGGTGACCTTGTCAGCCTCCGCTACCAGCGCGGAACGCAGTTTGTGGGAGATACTGCGAAGCCAGTCATCAGCGTCGAGAGGCTCGACGGAGTGGTGGAACGTGGGTGGATGTAATTTGATAAAATCACTGAGTGACACCACGTTAGTCCTCTGATGGTGTGCCGTGTTCTGTTCAATACGCTCCAACAAACGGTTGGTCTCCCGCTTGTTTCTCTCAGCTTCCATCATAACCTCGGCTAGTGAAGGAGGATGAGGTAGATTTTCATTCCTGCCTTCACTGCCTTCGGCCTGCTCTTGAGAAGCAGGGTTAGCGCGCGTGTTGACCATCCTAGGTAACAAGACAATGATTTAGTCAGGATGATAAAATTCCGACATAGGATACAGAATGTAAGGAATAACTCGAAATGCAAGATGATCATCCGTATGACATGGTAAAAACAGAAACTGCTTCTTTTATTCCATCGTCATACACACCATACAGGGTTTAGTACAAGACCAAACAAAGTACTATTACGGTGAGAAAAGGATTACATCTCATCGGAGGCATTCCAAGCTCCTATACATTATTTTTCTACACCTCCGGAAAAAGTACAAACTAGGTCATATCCCACGAGTCACGCGGGACGATAGACGACACAGCTAGTGCGAACTAGTGATACTACCACTAACTCAGACCGATCCGTAGTAGTCCTCGTAAAAGTCACCTCCATAGCCTGGAAGCTCAACATGATCATCCGGAAACAGACGATCTCGCGGAGCTTGTGGACCATAGGGGCTAGGATGAGGCCTTGGACCAACAGACGGTGGCCTGCGGGGACCGCGAGGTGGGGTGATGCCTCCTACATCACGCCAAACCATCACGTCTGGCAGAGCAGACCTCACAGGATAGAGATCGCGCATATCTGAGAATCCAGCTTGCACCACCGGTGCGAACCGAGTCAAAGTGGCCCAGTGGTCAGCACGGGTATTGAAGAGCTCTAACCTCAAGGCCCGATTTTCACGGTCCTTATCCTCGAGCATCTCAGCAGTGGTGCGAGTCCGTGAATCCTCCTGAGTGGGGTCAGCATAAATAGCCTGGAGATACCCTTGTGCTCCCGGAAGTGATCCTGGCATATACCGGAAATCAGAGTCCCGAAATATACCAGATCTGACTCGCATAATGGTCATCATAGAGTAGGCGGCGTCCTGCACAGCCATCTCAATAGTAACCCCGAGTCCATAAGAGCAGTGAAGGGGCTCGGTGGATCCAGGATAAGATGGAAATATCCTGACAGTGCAGAGATACTGGCTTTGATTAAAGTCCCGAAATTGCTCTTCGACTGTGTACTCAGGATACCAGCGGTATCCAGCCTCAGTCATTACCCTAACCAACTTGGCAGTATGGCCGGGTACATCTAGGCATCGAGTCAGGCGAACCACTTGATTGAGGTCGCGAGTGGCCATCTGAAAGCACAATCATAATGCAAAGGCATTAGAATTTCTAGCAAAATTTCGGCAGCATAACAGCTGTAAATGCTCAAGAAGGATTTGAGACATTTGACAAAGGATTTCGTACACCCTCAACATCATCATATCAAAGTTCTGAATCCATTCTAACAACATAATGTGGTAGTAGAACTGAACTAGGCTTGTATCCATCAAACTTATAAGGTACTACTGATTAGTAACACGTGATCCTGTTAGAGAGAATAGGTCCTAATTCCTTAACCCCCGGTGGAAGAATGGACTGACTCAGATCAGAATGTCATAAGATAAAGGAGTAAAAAGAGCCTTACGTTCCAACCCACAAACAATTCCCCTACATATAACTAAAGAATTTCTAGACTCAACATCGACCAGTTTGGCTTGGAGAACCTACAGGCAGTCCGGCTCTGATGCCAACGCTGTCAGGACCCCGACTCGATGTCACATCGATCTAGCCGGTAACACCTCATATCACTTTGCGGCCTCACGCACGGTATCCCCACGGGTGTCGCCTTACCTTTGCCCGGGACCGTTTGCGCCTTTTGGCTCACGTATATGATAGTGTCGCTAGCATACATATGATAAAGAGCCCGGGCTGACATGACTAGTCGTAAACCCAAAGTGGCACAGACTTACAGGGACAGGCATCCATGACCCAGCTTCGAACGTGTCGGTCATCAGCAAGTGGGTCCGGGCTGTAGCACTGGGCTAGCAGGACTCCGGTAAACCGGGCTGTAGCGGGCTAACAGGACTCCGGTACTCAAAGCGTGACATTTCCCCGAAGGGACAGACACAGGAACGAAGAAGGACACATGCCGGCCAGCCTAAGTGTTCCAGAGCAGTAGCAAGCTACCATGGCTCAGCGGTAACACTAGGAGACATTTCCCGGTAAGAGAGGCTACTAAAGATAAACAACTAGATAGTCAGATCCCACACATACCAAGCATTTCAATCATACACACAATATGCTCGATATGTGCAAATACAACGAAGCATCACAACATGACTCTACGACACAAGTACTTTATTTAAGGCTCAGGGAGCCATACATAACATACACGAAGGTACGGGTCTCACGACCCAACATATAAGTCATACAGTCATACAAACCAGCAGCGGAAGTAACTTGTCTGAGTACAGACAACTAGTAAAATAAAAGAGGCTTGGGAAGCCTAGCTATACTACAAGGTCCTTCACAAGCTCAGGGTCACCACCTGGGTCTTTAGCCTACTCGTTGATGTCAACGTCTACATAGAACCCATCAGAAGGGGTTGCAGCGTCTTCTGTAAAAATGTAGATTATAGCAACATGAGTACAAAGGTACTCAGCAAGACTTACATCAGATCCTACATACATGCTTAGTATCAAGAAGGGTTGGTGGAGTTATTGCAGCAAGCCAGCTTTGACTCTTGGCTAGGCTATCCTACGATACTCCAACTTGAAATGGTTTTGCGCACACGAGTCCACTACTCACCAATTCAATACACTACCGAGGATCCGCCTCCGTCTTCCTACGGAAGAGCCATCCTCGGCACTCACTCTTATCTTGAGGCTTTTAGTAGTTTCCATTTACTTGTCTATGAACTGTATAGGCAACCAAGTAGTCCTTTACCGCGGACGCGGCTATTCGAATAGATCATGTTAACCCTGCAGGGGTGTACTCCTTCATACACGCTCCCACCACTTACCGTCGTTTACACGACATGTACTTGGCAACCTTCAAGCGGAAGCCCAACGTGGGTGTCGGCCACGACCTACCTAATCACCTAAGCCTCTAGTCCAGGTTTATCGCCTATCCAGGTTCCATCCACAGGGAGTCCGGCCGAGGTTTCCCATACGGCCCCGAACGATGTGAACAGGGTTCCCGAGATACCTAACGGGTATTCGGTACACCGTGCCACGTACCTACCGCATCACAGCCCACCCCTACGGTCAGCGCTGTCCACGGCCTCCAGTAGGCTACAAACACCAGAAACTACTTGCAACTCCTGGACGGAGAACTAGGGTGAATAAGAAGCCGAGAGGGTCCATTGGTTTCGGGCCCAATGCATGGTAGTAGCTGATTCTTAAATCACACATACAGATCTCAGTGCTTAAGGTCGGCTTCAATGAAACAACCCACAATGTACTCCTACATGGCCTCTCATCGATACCTTTACCAAATCGTGTTCACCACACCACTCTCATTACCGACATAATCATTTCACTCTAGCCCATCACCCAGATGAACCAGACCTGACACGACTCTAAGCATAGCAGGCATAGCAAGGTAGGAACAACACATACATAGGGCTCAATCAACTCCTACACATGCTAGTGGGTTTCATCTAGTTACTGTGGCAATGACAGGTCATGCAGAGGAAATGGGTTCAACTACCGTAGCACACAGCAGTTTGAATCGCGTTGTCTTAATGTAGTAAAAGAGAGCAGGAGCGAGAACATGGGATTGTATCGATATGATCAAATGGCTGGTTGCTTGCCTGATGGTTCGATGCACGGATACGATTCTTCGTTAGGGTAATCACGGTACTCCTCGGAGGCAGAACCTTTCGCAAAGGACATCGATACACAACATCACCAAACAATGTGCAACAATATGATGCATGCATGAAACATGGCAATATGAGTGTGTTGGGCTAATGCAACTAAAACCAGAAGGGTTTGAACAAATTTGAATCAAGGATTCAAATTTCAAATTCAAATATGGCCTTTTAAAGTGCTTTTCCTTGTTCTGCTTGAAACATCAATTTAACTTGTTTGATCATGCATGAAAATAGTACAGATGGATAGATTGGATTTTTCTGATCATTTTTCATATATAATTTGTCCAATTTGGAGTTACAGAATAAAAGTTATGAATTTTTGAAGTTTAAATAATATTCTGGAATTTCCTGATTTAATTTAAATCCAGAAATATAATTATTGCGCCAGCATGACGTCAGCATGACGTCAGTGGTCAACTGCGGCTGGCTGAGGTCAAACCTGACGTGTGGGGCCCACACGTCAGTGACAGGGGGGTTAAACAGGGTTAAATTAATCCTAATTACTAATTAGTGGCGCTGGGGCCCACTGGTCAGTGTCAGGGGGTTAACTAACAGTGGTTAGCGCTAATGATGTCCACCTGGCCGACGGGGCCCACGCGTCAATGACCCTGGGGGGGTCAAACCCCAGGTCGGACAAGTCAAACCCCACCGGCGACATGACGCCGGCGAGGTCCGAGACGGCGGCGTGATGCGGGATCGCGCTACAGGGCACGGGCGAGGCTGTGCTTGGGCTCGTTGGAGAGCCCTTGCTCCCGCGCGTCGAACGTGGTGGTGGCCGGGCCTGAGGTGGCCGGAGTCGATGGCGGCGAGCTCGGCTGCGGCCGCCGGAGTTCGGTCGTGCACGGAAACGGGGTTGGAGCTCGAAGGCGAGCGAAGCGAGGCGCTAGGGATGCTCTATGGAGCCTTACGAACTCGTTGGACTCGCCGGGGTGACCAAATGGTCACCGGAGCTGCGTCGACGGCGAGCTCGGCGACAGCGGAGGTTCGGCCGTGGTGGGGAGGAGGCTACGGTGAGGGAACGAGGGGGAGAAGAGGGGGAAACGGTGGCGTAGCTCACCGCGGTTGCAGTGGGCGTCGAAGCGGGCTCGGGGACGCGATGGAGACGGCGAATTCGACGGCGATGATGGTCGGAGCCCGAAGAGGGGAACGGCAACGTGGCGGCGATGCAGGGCTTTCGGAGGCCCGTGGAGCGGTGGGGAGGAAGAGGGGGTTGTGGCGGAGCTTCTGAGCTAGTCGGGGGAGCGAGGGGTGGCCGGAGACGGCTGCTAAGGCGAACGGCGGCGACGGTGGTGTTCGGCCGTGAGAGAGAGAGCGAGGGAGAGGAGGGAAGAGCCGAGGGCGAGTGAGAGAGAGCAGGGGGGGGGAGGCGTGGCGTCGTCCAGGGCATCGAGGCGAGGAGGGGAGGGCAGGCAGGCAGGGAGAGAGGTGGCGTGGCGCGGTGGCGCGCGCGCGCGCCGGCCACACTCCCCTCCCTCTGTCGGGACGAAGACGACAGAGGAGGGAGACGGGCTGGGCCGCCTGCTGGCTGGGCCGGCCAGCTGGATGGGCTGCACAGTGGAGGAGCCCAGGTAAGCTTCTCCCTTTTATTTTTTTTCTGTTTTCTAATTTCTAACATTTGTTTTGATTTAAATAATATATTAAATCATTTATTTAACTTATGCCAAATTTTTCAGGGGCTAGATATATTATTCCAGAGCTCCTTTATAATTGGCATAATATTTGGACATATATTAATATATATAGAAATATATTTCCAAAGCAAATATTTATGCATTAATTCCAAATGCCCAAAATAAATGTCCATGAGCCACTAAAAATATTGGTTTGATTTTTATCTCTGTCCAATATTTTCAGAGATCAACATGAGCATTTTCTTGGACCCTTTTGGAGAAATTTTTATTTGGGTCATTTTCAAAATGATTCTGAGGGTTTCATAGATCCCCATTTCAAGTTTCTGATGAAAGAGTAAACATGATGCAACACTCTAATGCATGACTAGCTAGGGTGTGACACAAAGTGGCCAGCTTCAGCTCAAGATCAGCGTTGGAGTCCTTGGCGGCGCTCAGCTCCTTGCCCTTCTCGACGAGTTGACCCTACAGCTCACCATGGGCGAGGGCGTCCTTCTCGCGCTCATGCTTGAGCGCGGCAAGCTCCTCGCCGCTCGCCTTGAGAGCGGCCTCCAGCTGCGCCACCTTTGTCTCCAATTCATTCTTGGCGGCCTCGGCAGCTGCGGCCGTGTCCTTTGCTTCCTTGAGAGCCCCACCAAGTGCTTGCTCGCGCGCGGCAAGCTCGTCCTCGTGGCTGTCAAGGTTGACCTTCCGCTGCGCCAGCTCACCTTCCCGCGCAAACAGCTCCTCGGCGGCAAGCCGCTGCTGCTCTTCGGCTTCGGCCTTCTCAAGAATGAATGCCTTCTGCGCCTCGACGAGCTGCGCCCGCTCCTCTGCAATGGACCGGAGAGCTTCCTGATTGCGCTCCCGGAGCTCCTCCGCGCGCTTCTCAATGTCTGCTCCCGCCTGCGCGACAAGCGCTTCCCGGGACTCCACCTTGGCTTGTCGGGCGCGGTAGAGCGACACCAGCTTCCGGAGCAGCCGCTCCTCCTCAGAGTCGCCGCTGCTGCTGCTTGGCGCGTCAACCAGGGTCAGCCCAGCGGAGGCGAGCACCTCCCCGTCAAAAGCTTCCCCTTCAACCGGCGCCCTGGAGCTTGAAGCCCAGGGGAGCTTGATGAAGACACCGTCGCCGGCCTTCAAGTAGGCGCCGGGCTGGGGCTCTTCGGAGCCTGGCGCTGCGTCAGCGGCGGAGGGATCGGCAGTCGGCGTAGCGCCTTGCGCTCGTGCGGCCTCAGGGTCGTCAGTGCGACCGTCGGACCCCTCGCCAATTCCCGTGCCAGCAGCCTTGGCGGCCTCCTCGCCGGCGGGATCATCAGCGCCGGCTTCTTCTTCGGCAGCGGCGGCATCGTCAGTATCGCCGCGCACGTTCTCCTCGCCGCCCGCCTCGGTCTCCATCAGCTCTGTGGAAGGTGGATCTGACGACCGGAGAAGAAGGAGAAGTCAAGCAAATATCCAAAAATAAAAATCAGAAGAAGAACACAAGGGAAGTTTCAAGCAAGGGATTACCTGTACTGGGATCTATGGTCATGGGCTCCACCACCGGGGGGTTGCTAGTCCTGCCCCTTGCCGGAGACTCCTCCCTTGCCGGAGGACGCTCCCTTGCCAGGGAATCCTTCCTTGGCAGTGTAGTGGAAGCAGATGTCACGTTGGAGGCGGTTTCTGAGCCCTTCTGGTGAAGCTGTTCTGCTCCTACACAAACAAACCAACAGTCGGATATCAGCAAAGAAAAGAGCACCCGTGCGCGCCCAAAAGCAGAAAGTAAACCATGCACTTACGCTGGGGGCTTCGCTGGGGGCTGCTTCGCGGAGTAGTTGCCGGGTCCGGCAAGGTGGTCTCGGGCGCACCCCCTGCCGTCACGGTGGGCTCGTCCTCGATGATAACCACCGGAACCTTGGCTCTCTTCGCCGCTCTCTGGGCCAGGGTCCTGAAAGGGAACAAGGTTCAGAGTAAAGCAGATCAGATACAAGATAGAAACAACAAAAATTGAAGAACAACAAGTACTACAAAGTTTCTTACTCGTCTTCTTCCTCATCGGAGCTGAGCGCGGAGAGGTCGAAGTCCGGCCCACCCTCGGCGCGGCGAGGCGGAGGAATAGGATCCCTTGGCCGCTTGGCGGGCGCAGCAGCGGTGGCCCGGGAAGACCCCGCTCCAGTTGCCGCAGCGGTGCGAGGCGCTCCCGTGGCAACATCGCTTGTTGCGGTGGAGCGTGTCGCGCGGCGTGACGGCTGCTGACTCCTTTGCCGCCCCGCTGCGTCCCCGGCCTTGCGAAGACGCCTTCTTGGTGGGGCTGGGGGCTGCGCTGGGGGCTCCGCCTGCGGCAAGCGGCCTGGAGATGGCGGGCTGCTCGCACCCTCAGCGGGCTCGCTCGACTAGGCGTCAGGCGCGGCAAGCTTTTCCTCTCCGTCAAGCCACTCTCGCTCGGCAAGGCTTGCCGCCTCTTCTGCCTCTGCCTCCTCCACGATGAACCCGAACTCGCCCGCGGCAGCGGCTTCCGCCGCCTCTTCCGCCCTGGTGGCGATGCGCTGCATCTCCTCCTCAGTGGTATCGCGGGTGAGGCTCCTCTGCTCGTCGGCGCGGACCGCCACCTCCACCAGGCCGTCGAAGAACTGCTGCACAACGTCGTCCGCTGGCTCTTGCCACGTTGGGACAAGACCATGCGAGTCGCACAGCGGCATCATCGCGCGGATGCGGTCGAGCGAAGAATTGTTTCATAGTGGGATGACCCCCGCCGGCAGCCTGAACCACTCTGGATGTTGGGAGTCGTGCTTGAACAGCTCCTTGAGCATCGCATCCAATTCTAGCACGGTGAAGTTAAAATTGAGGCCAGGGCGCAGCCTCATGATATCCGCCGGACCACCAAACTCCCAAGCGGGTCTCCTCCTCTCCTGCAGGGGGGCGATGCGGCGGCGGAGAAAGTCTGCGCCTACGGCGCCCACAGTAAGCCCGGCAAGCCTGAGCCGCAAGATCCGGGTGGTGGCGATCTTCAGCTTGTCGTCTTCTGCAGCCAAGCTGCTCGAATCGCCGCCACGCACTACTGGGACTTGGCGCAGGGGGGTGAAGGGCTGCGGGTTCTCCTCCATGATCCAACACCAATCCGCTCTCCACTCCTCCCATTTGCTGCGGAGCTCCCCTCCAGATACGCCTCCTTCTTGCCGGCCCTCGAGATCCAGGCGATCCCGCCGGATAGAGGCTCTCCTCTCTCGACCCGGGGCATGAAGTAGTGGTAGAAAAGGGCTACATTTGGGTGGACTTCGACAAAGTTTTCGCAGAGATGTGCGAAAACTGCCATGGCCAGAACGACGTTGGGGGTGAAGTCAAGGAGGTGAAACCCGTAGGTGTTCATGATATCACAGAAAAACTCCGAGAAGGGCGGGCAGAGCCTGCAGTAGAAGAACAGTGCGAAGAAGGGATATCCGTATGGAGCCCGTTTCGAAGCGGCGGCGGAGAGTACCTTCGTGCGCGGATGCGCTCGCGTCTCTGTCGACCAGAAGAGGTAGTACCACTCCCTCAGCTCCGCCGCGTCGAGCTCGGAGGGGAAAGTGGCCCGCTCCTTTTGCAGTGCCTCGAGCCGCAGCGCCTCGGCCGACTTCACGACCTTCCCGGTCGTCGGAGCCATGGCGAAGGTGGTGGAGGAGATCGACGGCGTTGGTGGCGACGACGGAGATGGGGGGGCGGAGCGCTGCTCTCTCTCAGAGGGGGGAGCGGCGGAGATTTTGGAGTAGTAATCGGCGAGATGGGCGGCTGCCTCTGTTTCCTCTGCTTATAAAGAGGGAGGGGGCGAACGTTACACTTTTCAGAATAAAGAAGCCACCCACGATCTCTCCCACGACGCCGCATTCGACGCGTGCCGTTCGGGAGGGCACGGTGGATACGGAGTAGGAAACGACACGACCCAGGCCGCGCGTGCCCGTGCCCTGTTTTGGGCCTGGCCCAACAGCGCTCGGCACCGTGTGTGGCCCAGGCCCGGGGGCTCCTGTCGGTGTACTAGAGTAGGGGTACCCTAGTATCCCGAACTCGTGCACGGGCAGTCGCAGCACCCCGCGGCAAGGCTTGCCAGGCGACCGCCAAGATCCTCCGTGGCTCCTTAGGAGACAAGACCCCGGCAAGAGGAGCTTGCCAGGAAGCCATTCAAGAACAAAGTATTCAAGCCAAGAAGACAAGGCCCCAGCAAGAGGAGCTTGCCGGGAAGGCCAGCCAAGGCGTCTCAAGAAAGCTTGCAGCGACGCGCCATGCATCCCGGCAAGGCTCGGTGAATGACAAGCTCCCGGGCCTGACAAGACAACGCCCGCGGCAAGGCACTTGCCGCGACAAGCGGCCACTCCGCACCCACGCTCCAGCACATTCACCCACGTGTTGCCCTGGGGCCCTTCTAGGCGCGCGCGGTGAGAGGCTGTGCAGCCAGGGGTGCACGGTGGCAAGCGGCGCTGACAAGAAGGCCATCGTGGCGATCGGTGGCATCCCTGACGGTCTTTTTCTGCACTGTTTGGGCGACACAGACGGGCATTTAATGCCTTTGTCCCCTGCCGTCAGAGTTAGGTGTGATACACTGTATCTACAGTATAGGTAGTTGTACCTACCGCATCTCTTTTTCCGTTTATGCCCTTTTGTCTGCGTTGCCACCTGTCGGTGACCCCTTGAGCATATTAAAGGAGGCCCATGCGCAACGTAGGGGGGGTTCGGCTCATTCGAAAGCCAGAAACACTCTCACGCTTGGTTTCGTAGCGCTGATCGCTCCCGAGCAAGAACTGGAAATACGCAAACAAGCAGCAGTAGGAGTATTATCTCTCCTGAGAGCTCCGAAGCTGGGTAAACTGCTCGTGTGCATTGCCTCGATCTGCTCTTCGTGCGACCTCCGCCCCCCGCCGAACCGAAAGGGGCTCGGTCCACCGGTCCCATAGGTGTTCGTGGATCAGTTTCCCCGACAGAGGTACTTTGTAGGTGTGATAGGATAGTTTTGCAAGATAATAAAGAACACATAAGTAAAAAGTATGTGCTGCTTAGATAAAGATGCAATAAAGTAAATATAGCGAGTGTGGAAAAGTGGTGGTAGGAGTTGTGAAAGTGCCCCTAAGCAATTGACTACTTTACTAGACCGATAGCAAGTTTTATGTGGGAGAGGCATAAGCTAACATACTTTCTTTTCTTGGATCATACGCACTTATGTTTGGAACTCTAGCAAGCGTCCGGAACTACTAAAGATTCATTAAGGTAAAACCCAACCATAGCATTAAAGCATCAAGTCCCCTTTATCCCATACGCAACAATCCCCTTACTCGGGTTTATGCTTCTGTCACTCAAGCAACCCACTATAAGTGAATCATGAACATATTGCAACAACCTACAGCGGTACTCCCTCACGCTTGCGCGACACGGAGGGCACAATAGGACAGCAACATAACCACAAGAAAATTAAACCAATCATAGCAATTCATCAATCACCGGAAGGACAGCGAAAATCTACTCAGACATCATAGGATGGCAACACATCATTAGAAAATAATATGAAGCATAAAGCACCATGTTCAAGTAGAGGGTACATCGGGTTGCGGGAGAGTGGACCGCTGTAGATAGAGGGGGGAAGGTGATGGAGATGTTGGTGAAGATGACGGTGGTGTTGGTGAAGATCGCGGTGATGATGATGGCCCCCGGTAGCGCTCTGGCGCCACAGGAAGCAAGGGGAGAGAGCCCCCCTTCTTCTTCTTCTTCCTTGACCTTCACCCTAGATGGGAGAAGGGTTTCGCCTCTGGTCCTTGGCTCCCATGGCGTGGGAGTGGCGAGAGCCCCTCCGAGATTGGATCTATCTCTCTATTTCTGCGTTCTAGAATTGCCGTGGCACCGTTTCCTTTATATCTGGAGATCCGTAACTCCGATTGGATTGAAACCTTCGCCCAGATCGTTTTCCAAAAATTAGCTTTCTTGCGACCAAAGAAGGGCATCAACCGCCTTACGAGTGGCCCACGAGGGTGGGGCACGCCCAGTTTAAGTGGGCGTGGGCCCCTATCTCGTGGCCACCTCGGGCATCGTATCGCGTTGATTCTTCCTCCCCAAAATCACAAATATTCCAAAATAATTCTCCGTCCGTTTTTATCCTGTTTGGACTCCGTTTGATAAGGGGTTTATGCATAACATAAAACATGCAACAGACAGGAACTGGCACTGGGCACTGGATCAATATGTTAGTCCCAAAAAGTAGTATAAAAAGTTGCCAAAAGTATATGAAAGTTGAAGAATATTGGCATGGAACAATCAAAAATTATAGATACGACGGAGACGTATCACCGCGCTTCTCCTCTCCACGAAGGTACTCCCTCCGTCCTGCCTCCTCCCTCCTCCCTCCTCCCCTCCCTCCGGCCGCCCTCCTCCCACTGCCCCTCCCGCCTACTCCTCCGGCCGCCCCCTCCATCCTCCTCCTCCGGCGGCCCCACTACTAGGAAAAGGGCTATAGATGGGATGGACACTAATGGCGCACTGTACATGTGATGCGCCATTACTAAATACTAATGGCGCACCATGTGTTGGTGCGCCATTAGTGTGCAAATACTAATGGTGCACCACCTCCCATGGTGCGCCATTAGTAATTTTTTTAATTTTTTCAAAACTACTAATGGCGCACTGTGGGTGTGGTGCGCCATTACTAGTTGACATAGTAATGGCGCACCACACCCACCGTGCGCCATTAGTAGTTTTGAAAAAAAATAAAAATAAAAAAATTGTTAGTAATGCCGCACCTGTGGACAGTGCGCCATTACTAGTTTTAACTAGTAATGGCGCACGGTCCACAGGTGCGCCATTACTAAGTTTTTTTCAAAAAAAAATCATTTTTTTTCTTTTTTTCTTTCCAAAACTAGTAATGACGCACCGTGGGTGTGGTGCGCCATTACTAGTTTAACTAGTAATGGTGCACCACCCCACGGTGCGCCATTACTAACTTGCCCCAAAAGTTCCCGAATGCACACCCCCCTAGACCGCCTTTTTAGTTTAAAAAAAATAAAAGAAAATGATAAAAATGTAAAAAAATAAAATAAAATAAGTTTCCCATGTGATATGTGGTCTAGTTGTTGGGAAAATTTACAAATATGAATTTCGACTTTATTTGCAAAATCCCTCTGGAAATTTCTAAATGGCCATAACTTTTGCATACGAACTCGGATTAAAAAGTTTTTTATATGAAAAATCATCTACTCGAAAATTGGCATGGAACAATCAAAAATTATAGATACGACGGAGACGTATCACCGCGCTGCTCCTCTCCACCAAGGTACTCCCTCCGTCCCGCCTCCTCCCTCCTCCCTCCTCTCCTCCCCCCGGCCGCCCTCCTCCCATCGCCCCTCCCTCCTCCTCCTTCGGCCGCCCCTCCATCCTCCTCCTCCGGCGGCCCCACTACTAGGAAAAGGGCTATAGATGGGATGGACACTAATGGCGCACTGCACCATGGATGTGGTGCGCCACTAGTAATAGAAAAAAATAATTGGTTTTGAATTTTTTTTGAATTGTTTTTCAAAAAATGATATTTAATATGACCGGGAAGTTTGAAATATTTTTCAAAATTTCATCATAGTTAAGCGTGCTTGGGCTGGAGTAGTGTGAGGATGGGTGACCTTTCGGGAAGTTTGACCACGGAGTGCGATTTGACCTGAGTTTAAGCATATTGACCCGAGATTAAGCCATAGTGACCTGAGATTAAGAAAAAAACGAAAAAAAATTAAGAATTTTTTTTAAAAAAAAATTAGAAAATTTTTTGAAAAAAAAATTAAAAAAAAATGTTACTAATGGCGCACCACAGGCAAAACTGGTGCGCCATTAGTAGGCCTTTTTCTAGTAGTGCCCCCTCCCTTCTCCTCCTCCGACCGCCCCCTCCCCCTCCTCCCCCCGCCCCTCCCTCCTCCGATCCCAACGGCCTCCTCCCCCTCCTCCTCTCTCCTTCCTCCTCCCTCCATCTCTTTTTTATCCTGTTTTTAGTAAGTGTTTAAAATATTTAGTAAGTAAATTTATAAAACTAGTTGAACTAGTTTATTTTTAGAAAGAACTAGTTTATTTTTATTTATAGTAAGTTTAATTTTAGTAAGAACTAGTTGAATTAATAGAACTAGTTGAACATGTCATATTTGTTGTTATTTTTTTAGTTTAAGAAACTATTCCCGCATCAACGTCGACGATGCCTATCCCGCATCCTCGTCGTCGATACCCGTCGTTCGCTAGGGTTTTAGTTGTATTAGTGGTCGATGTTATATGTATGATACTATTAGGGATGTATTAGTGATAACTGATAGGGTATTTGTTTTTGCAGAAATCTAGGAGCCCCTCCATCATCCCCGTCGTCGTCCCCGTCACCGACCCGCTCCGACCTCGAGATGAGACCATACAAATCTCCATGTCAATATGAGTCCTATAAGATATGATGTAGATAAAAACATGTCAAATAGGATATGTGTTTGCCCAAGTGGCCGGTAATATTTGCAGGTTACACCTCCAAGTGGCCTATGTTTTGCCGGAGTGTTGATTAATTTTCGTTTCGGCAAATTTCAGGTGCTCGATATGTCCTTTTTTTTAGCAAAGGTCATGCCGGAATTTTCCGTGAACTTTGGCATGACTTGTGCTAGAATATGTAGGAAATATCGAGTGGCCTGGATTTTCTAGAAAGATAATTAGACGATATTTCGGGTTGACTTTAAGTCTGTCGAGGCCGAAGAATCCCGATTGTTGTTGTGGGGGTCGTTTCTCCTTCTTCTCCTTGTGCTAGACCTTTGTTATGCTCTAGGGGAAGGAGGAGTATATGAGAGAATGAAGAAGAATGCCAACTGTTGTCGTGGGGGCCGCTTCTCCTTCGTTCCCGTGTGCTAGACATTTTGGTTTAATGCACTCGGGACAAAGGGAGGAGCGACCATCACCAACGGTCGAATATATACACCACGTGAGCTGAGAGTTTTCAAAAAAAAAAAACTCGACGGACCGATAGTAAACCCGTGCTGAATAATAATGATCTAATTTAGTTTTTGTAGTACATATATTTAATTCTACAAGTTTAATCTTTGAATTATAAGCATAGGAAATGTTGTCGGACGAGGAAGGTCCCGGGGAGTGCTCCAAGTGCGGCGATAACCGGGGTTTCTGCGACAGGCCTCACCTGGACGAAGGTCGGCGCTACAGCACTAAGCTCGAGGAGGCCTTCGATTGTGATACGATAAGCTACGACACAAAGTATTTTTTCGTAATTAAGCTCGACGTCTACTACTTCAACGTGTAATTTTCGTCTTTTACAATTCGACTAGCTTATCCCATGCCATGCAAGACGCTATGTCTTGGAGAGGATGGGTTTTGAAGTTCATGAGAGGAATGAAACAAAGAAAATTAACCTAAGGACCCATCATGGTATGGATTTTGAGTTAAATCTATAAATTCTGAGAGCGTATCCCATTTTGGTTGACCAGGTTGGGAAGCACTTTGCAAGATGTATGCTTTTCAAGAGGGTATGTTTGTCACCATGGCTCTTGGGGATCCTGACATCGACCAAGACAATTTGGACATTTGGGTCCTTGTTGATACGCTTCCAATTCTACCGCTATGTGAGTTCCTCAAACATAGTTATTAAGTAATTTATATTTTTTATTTCAAAATAGTTGACAACTTAGTTCCATTGATAGCTTATTTTCATTCTTCAAAGAATGTGCGGAAGATGGTAGACAGAACCAACTACACCGATGGCTCTGAGTTAACTTATCAGGAGAAAAATCATCTGGTCGCATATTGTACTCAAATTGAGAATTACAATGCCTTCTATCGAACTCCTCCAAATTATGGTTAATACATGCCACTAGTGCACATGTTGAATCACGATAACTTCCATGGAGATATCCTGGTAAGATTTTTTACTATTACGACATTCGTGCATCTTTTGCATACTCCTAAAACTGAACTACATTGATAACTATGAAGTTATTACTATGTTTTTCAACAAAAAATCCCGATGGATTATGTACCTCATTTGATGTATCAGAATGGTTGCCTTGATGTTTTGAACATACAGCCAGGTCGTCCTACGAATCTCACCTTTCCATACCGGATTTCTAAAGATGGTGAACACATGGTAATCAAAGAATGGAAAAAATGTATGGACAGTCGTAAGGAGCTTCTTGGAAGCAACATTGTGCAAAAGGCAAGAACTGGAGACAGGATAATCTCCATTATCCATAATGGAGAGTCAGGGGCTATCTTGTTTTATGCTATTTTACCTAACATAATATAGTAGGTCATAAGAGAATGTAGTAGGTCCTATGAGGTACAATATGTTTATGAGAGTTGATGAAGAGTAGTAGTTGTGATTATGTTTTATGTGATGTCTCATTGATGAAAACGATGATCATGCATGAGGAGGTGTTATATGACAATGATGTATTATGATGATAAGTTGTCATGTCCAAAAAAAAGAGAAGGCCTGATACGTCTCCAACGTATCTATAATTTTTGATTGTTCCATGCTGTTATATTACCCGTTTTTGGATGTTTATGGGCTTTACTTTACACTTTTATATCATTTTGGGACTAACCTACTAACCGGAGGCCCATCCCAAATTGTTTTTTTCCTATTTCAGTATATGGAAGGAAAGGAATATCAAACGGAGTCCAAACAGAATGAAACATTCGGGAGCGATCTTTTTGGAACAAACGCAATCCAGGAGATTTGGAGTGGACGTCAAGAAGCAGACGAGCGCCCAGTAAGGGTGGGCGCGCCCCCTGCCTCGTGGGCCGCTCGTGGCTTTCCTGACAGACTTCCTTCGACTATATATATCTACATACCCCGAAAACATCCAGGAGCACCATGAAAAACTATTTCCACCGTCGCAACCTTCTGTATCCGCAAGATCCCATCTTGGAGCCTTCGCGGTGCTCTGCCAGAGGGGGAATCGACCATGGAGGGCCTCTCCATCACCACCAAGGCCTCTCCGATGAGTTGTGAGTAGTTTACCATAGACCTTCGGGTCCATAGTTATTAGCTAGATGGCTTCTTCTCTCTCTTTGATTCTTTATACATAGTTCGCCTTCCTCTTCTTGGGGATCTATTCGATGTAATTCTTTTTGCGGTGTGTTTGTCGAGATTCGATGAATTGTGGGTTTATGATCAAGTTTATCTATGAGAAATATTTAAATCTCCTTTGAATTCTTTTATGTATGATTGGTTATCCTTGCAAGTCTCTTCGAATCATCAGTTTGGTTTGTCCTACTAGATTGACCTTTCTTGCCATAGGAGAAGTGCTTAGCTTTGGGTTCAATTTTGTGGTGTCCTTTCCCAGTGACAGTAGGGGCAGCAAGGCACGTATTGTATTGTTTCCATTGAGGATAAAAAGATGGGGTTTATATCATATTGCATGAGTTTATCCCTCTACATAATGTCATCTTTCTTAATGTGTTACTCTGTTCTTCATGAACTTAATACTCTAGATGCAGGCAGGAGTCAGTCGATGTGTGGAGTAATAGTAGTAGATGCAGGTAGGAGTCGGTCTACTTATTGCAGACGTGATGCCTATATAGACGATCATGCCTAGATAATCTCATAACTATGCACTTTTCTATCAATTGCTCGACAGTAATTTGTTCACCCACCATAATAATTATGCTATCTTGAGAGAAGCCACTAGTGAAACCTATGGCTCCCGGGTCTATGTTTTATCATATAAGATTTCCATTTACTTTTATTTGCATCTTTTACTTTCCTATCTATATCATAAAAATATCAAAAACATTTATCTTATCATATTATCTCTATCAGATCTCACTTTTGCAAGTTTCTGTGAAGGGATTGACATCCCCTTTATCGCGTTGGTTGCGAGGTTCTTGTTTGTTTGTGTAGGTGCGTGGGACTTTTGAGGATCCTCCTACTGGATTGATACCTTGGCTCTCAAAACCTGAGGGAAATACTTACGCTACTGTGCTGCATCACCCTTTCCTCTTCAAGGAAAACCAACGCAAGCTCAAGACGTTGCAAGAAGGATTTCTGGCGCCGTTGCCGGGGAGGTCTTCGCTCAAGTCAAGACATACCAAGTACCCATCACAAACTCATCTCCCTCGCATTATATTATTTGCCATTTTCCTCTCGTTTTCCTTTCCCGCACTTCACCCTTGCCATTTTATCCGCCCTCTCTTTCCCGTTCTCCTCTCTTTTTCACTTGCCTTTTGTGTGCTTGTGTGTTGGATTGCTTGTCACGATGGGGCAAGATAATACTAAATTGTGTGAATTTCCAATACCAATAATAATGATTTCCTTAGCACTCCTATTGCTCCTCTTAATGATGTTGAAACTTGTGAAATCAATGCTGATTTGTTGAATCTTGTTATGAAAGATCAATTCTCCGGCCTTCCTAGTGAAGATGCCGCTACTCATCTAAACAATTTTGTTGATTTGTGTGATATGAAAAAGAAGAAAGATACAGATAATGATATTGTTAAATTGAAGTTATTTCCATTTTCACTTAGAGATCGTGCTGATACTTGGTTTTCTTCTTTGCCTAAAAATAGTATTGATTCTTGGAATAAGTGCAAAGATGATTTTATCTCTAAGTATTTTCCTCCCACTAAGATCATCTCTCTTAGAAACGATATTATGAGTTTTAAACAACTTGATCATGAGCATGTTGCCCAATCTTGGGAAAGAATGAAATTGATGATTCACAATTGCCCTACTCATGGTTTGAATTTATGGATGATCATAAATTTTTTTTATGCTGGATTGAATTTTGCTTCTAGAAATCTTTTAGATTCGGCCGTGGGAGGCACTTTTATGGAAACCACTTTAGGAGAAGCTACAAAACCCCTTGATAATTTTATGGTTAATTATTCTCAATGGCACACCGAAAGATCTACTAGTAAAAAGGTTCATGCTATAGAAGAAATTAATGTTTTGAGTGGAAAGATGGATGAACTTATGAAATTGTTTGCTTCTAAGAGTGCCACTATTGATCCTAATGATATTCCTTTATCTACTTTGATTGAGAATAATAATGATTCTATGGATGTGAATTTTGTTGATAGGAATAATTTTGGTAACAACGCGTATAGAGGAAACTTTAATCCTAGGTCATTCCCTAGTAATTCCTCTAATAATTATGGAAATTCCTACAACAACTCTTATGGAAATTTTAATAATATGCCCTCTGATTTTGAGAATAGTGTTAAAGAATTTATGAATTCTCAAAAGAATTTCAATGCTTTGCTTGAAGAAAAATTGCTTAAAGTTGATGAATTGGCTAGGAACGTTGATAGACTTTCTTTTGATGTTGATTCTTTGAAACTTAGATCTATTCCTCCTAAGCATGATATCAATGAGTCTCTCAAGGCTATGAGAATTTCCGTTGATGAGTGCAAAGAAAGAACCGCTAGGTTGCGTGCTAACAAAGATTTCTTTGCGTGGCTAACAAAGCTTTTACTAAACATATCGTTGATGCATTGATGCAATCTTATGAGGGAAAACTTAATTTGGAGGTTTCTATACCTAGAAAATTTTATGATGAGTGGGAACCTACAATAAAAATTAAAATAAAAGATCATGAATGCTATACTTTGTGTGATTTGGGTGCTAGTGTTTCCACGATTGCGAAAACTTTATGTGATGTGCTAGGTTTCCATGAATTTGATGATTGCGCTTTAAACTTGCACCTTGCGGATTCCACCATTAAGAAACCTATGGGAAGGATTAATGATGTTCTTATTATTGCAAATAGGAATTATGTGCCTGTAGATTTTATCGTTCTGATATTGATGGCAATCTTTTGTGTCCTATTATTCTTGGTAGGCCTTTCCTTAGAACGATTGGTGCAATTATTGATATGAAGGACGGGAATATTAGATTCCAATTTCTGTTAAGGAAAGGCATGGAACACTTTCCTAGAAAGAAAATTAAATTACCATATGAATCTATTATGCGAGCCAGTTATGAATTGAATGCCAGAGATGGCAATACTTAGATCTATTCTCGCTTTTATGCCTAGCTAGAGGCGTTAAACGATAGCGATTGTTGGGAAGCAACCCAATTTTATTTTTGTTCCTTGCTTTTTGCTCCTGTTTAGTAATAAATAATTTATTTAGTCTCTGGTTAGATGTGTTTTTATGTTTAACTAGGAAATATGCCCGTGCGTTGCAACAGAATAAAAAAATATCTCTGCGTCTAAAAAAGACAATATGTAAAATTAAATAACGAAAAAACCGCGTACTAATATGTCCTAAAGATATTTTAAAACTTAGACTATGAAAATTTAGCACAACAAAATTCAATTATCCATTTTGTTACGGGGAACTAAAGTCGATTACATAACTTTGATATCCCAACACTCATTTCTATATATATAGTCCGAAATAACCCTATCTATCATCTAAGGCATGTTATGCATCTTGTACTCCCATATATGCATCTAAATAGTATATTTTATTGTATGTTTGTGCTTTTTGAGGAAATTCTTTTATGTTTGTTCCAAAAAAACATGTGGAGATGTTGTGCTGCCTTTTAATTTTATTTTTTCTTATGGGGTGCAACGTCTTCTCACCGTTTAAAGCGACTTAATTGTTGGGCTATCTTAACAAATTTTAGCATAATAACATTTATTAGGAAGCCAATTACGTTAAGAAAATTTCATTTAAGGGAAAGAAATACGGTCGTTATGTCATGAAAATTCCATTTGATGAAAAGAAATGCGACGAATTATGTCATGAAAATTTCATTTTATGGAAAGAAATACGGCGTGCATGTGGTCCTTTATTGGTTTCCCGAAATCCCACATAATTTTCCAATAAAACCCAGAATCCATTTAATTGGAGTTAATTTCCTGCATGTCCTTCCCTATCTCAGGTCTTTCACTTTTATTGGCATCTTCATGTCCACATTTAGCGGGATTTTTTTAATTGACACGTGCATCCCTTTTTTAGGTAGTTTTCATTTTTCTAGATAGCTCATAATTAGATAACGACCAGCTTTTGCACACGGAACAAATAATAGGTGAGTTGGTTGTTTTGTTGTTGTCGTAGTGGAGGTCTCAAGTTCGAGTCCTCTGCGCTTATATATTTTTCCTTCTTATTGAAAGAAGCGAACCAGGCCCACCTTGGCCCATGTAAGGAGCAGAAATTCTGGGACGAGCTTTTATCTGGATTGCGGGTTGGCTCTTAAAAAATTGAAGGATTTTTTTGCAAAAATGATGACGGACCAAGAATACCTATTTATTTTATTAGTAGGTATAGATAATCACGTTCAATTTGATTAAAGTTAATATTGCCATCAGTAGATGAACTTGCAAGAAGCGAACCAGGCCCACCTTGGCCCATGTAAGGAGCAGAAATTCTGGGACAAGCTTTTATCTGGATTGCGGGTTGGCTCTTAAAAAATTGATGGATTTTTTTTTGCAAAAACGATGACGGACCAAGAATACCTATTTCCTTTATTAGTCGGTATAGATTAGTGTTTTTTCCAATTAGAGCCTATAGGATAACCTTGGGTGAAAGTTAATTTGATTCCGCTGAAAAACAGAAACTTTGCGTGCACGAGAAAAATTCAATAAATCACAGAAACGTGCTTTTGCATTGATTCTTTTTGCTGTAGATCAATAGACAGATTTCCTTGGAAGTCCTATTTTGGTAGGATTTTTAAGGTTCCAGAAGTATTCGAAAGTTACATATTTCTACAGACTATTCTGTTTTTGACAGATTCTGTTTTTCGTGTGTTGTTTGCTTATTTTGATGCATCTATGGATAGTATCGGGGGGTATGAACCATGGGGAAGTTGGAATACAGTAGATTTAACACCAATATAAATAAAGAATGAGTTCATTACAGTAACTTATGTGGTGGTTTTTTCTTTCTTGCACTAACAGAGCTTATGAGATTTCCTGTTGAGTTTTGCGTTGTGACGTTTTCAAGTTTTGGGTAAAGATTTGATGGAATATGGAATAAGGAGTGGCAAAAGCCTAAGCTTTGGGATGCCCATGGCACCCCAAGATATTCAAGGACAACCAAAATCCTAAGCTTGGGGATGCCCCAGAAGGCATCCCCTCTTTCGTCTTTGTTTATCGGTAACTTTACTTGGAGCTATATTTTTATTTATCACATGATATGTGTTTTGCTTGGAGCGTCTTGTATGATATGAGTCTTTGCTTTTTAGTTTACCACAATAATCCCTGATGTACACACCTTTTGGGAGAGACTCACATGATTTGGAATTTATTAGAATAATCTATGTGCTTCACTTATATCTTTTGAGCTATGCAGTTTTGCTCTAGTGCTTCACTTATATCTTTTTAGAGCACGGTGGTGGTTTTATTTTGTAGAAATTATTGATCTCTCATGCTTCACTTATATTATTTTGAGAGTCTTTTAGAACAGCATGGTATTTTCAATGGTTATAAAATTGGTCCTAGAATGGTGGGCATCCAAGTTGGGTATAATAAAAACTATCCTAAGTAGTGAATTGAATACTACTATAACCTTGATGCTTAATAATTGTTTTGAGATACGAAGGTGGTAATATTAGAGTCATGCTAGTTGATGTAATTGTGAATTTAAGAAATACTTGTGTTGAGGTTTGCAAGTCCTGTAGCATGCACGTATGGTAACCGTTGTGTGATAGATTTATTGCATGGGGTGCTCTTTTGATTGCCTTCCTTATGTGTGGAGGTCGGGGGCGCGCGATGGTTAACTCCTACCAACCTCCGCCCTAGGAGCATGCGTAGTAGATTTAAAACTTTTGCAATAAGTATATAAGTTCTTTATGACTAATGTTGAGTCCATGGATTATACGCACTTTTACCTTACCGTCATTGCTCGCCTCTACGGTACCGTGCATTTCCCTTTCTCACCTTGAGAGTTGGTGCAAACTTCGCCGGTGCATCCAAACCCCGTGATACGATACACTCTGTCACACATAAACCTCCTTATATCTTCCTCAAATAGCCACCATACCTACCTATTAAGGCATTCCCATAGCCATTCCGAGATATATTGCCATGCAACTTTCCACTGTTCCGTTGATTATGACACGCTTCATCATTGTCATATTGCTTTTTGCATGATCATGTAGTTGATATCGTATTTGTAGCAAAGCCACCATGCATAATTTTTATACATGTCATTGTTGAGTCATCGCATATCCTGGTACACTGCCGGAGGCATTCATATAGAGTCATAATTTGTTCTAGTATCGAGTTGTAATTCATGAGTTGTAATTAAATAGAAGTGTGATGATCATCATTTTAGAGCATTGTCCCTAATAAAAAAAGAAAGGCCAAATAATAAAATAAAAAGAAAGGACAAATAGAAAAAAGGGAAAAAAGAAAGGCCAAATAAAAAAAGGCCAAAAAGGGGGGGACAATGCTAGTATCTTTTTCCACACTTGTGCTCAAAATAGCACCATGGTCTTTATGATAGAAAGTCTTCTATGTTGTCACTTTCATATACTAGTGGGAATTTTTCATTATAGAACTTGGCTTGTATATTCCAACAATGGGCTTCCTCAAAATGCCCTAGGTCTTCGTGAGCAAGCAAGTTGGATGCACACCCACTTAGTTTCTTTTGTTGAGCTTTCATACATTTATAGCTCTAGTGCATCCGTTGCATGGCAATCCCTACTGCTTGCATTGACATCAATTGATGGACATCTCCCTAGCCCGTTGATTAGCCACATCGATGTGAGACTTTCTCATTTTTTGTCTTCTGCACACAACCTATATCATATTGCGTGAGAGTTGAAAAAAAAGTTGAAGCGCGTTAAAAGGTATGAACCAATTGCTTGGCTGAAACCGGGATTGTTCTTGATGGGAGTATTTTGTGTAATTAAAAAGAAACATAGCCAAACTATATGATTTTGAAGGGATGAACTTACCTTTGCCATGTTATTTAGAGAAGACATGATTGCTTAGTTAGTATGCTTGAAGTATTATTACCCTTTTGTTAATATGAACTTTTATTTTGAATCATTTGGATCTGAACATTCATGCCACAATAAAGAGAAATACATTGAGAAATATGCTTGGTAGCATTCCACATCAAAAATTCTGTTTTTATCATTTACCTAGTCGAGGACGAGCAGGAATTAAGCTTGGGGATGCTTGATACGTCTCCAACGTATCTATAATTTTTTATTGTTCCATGCTATTATATTACCTGTTTTGAATGTTTATGGGCTTTACTTTACACTTTTAAATCATTTTTGGGACTAACCTACTAACCGGGGGCCCAACCCGAATTGCTGTTTTTTTTGCCTATTTCAGTATATCGAAGGAAAGGAATATCAAACGGAGTCCAAACAGAATGAAACCTTCGAGAGCGATCTTTTTGGAACAAACGGAATCCAGGAGACTTGGAGTGGACGTCAAGAAGCAGCCGAGGCGGCGACGAGGGTGGCTGGCACGCCCAGTAAGGGTGGGTGCGCCCCCTCCCTCGTGGGCCCCTCGTGGCTCTCCTGGCTGACTTCCTTCACCTATATATATCTACATACCCCAAAAATATCCAGGAGCACCACGAAAACTATTTCCACCGCCGCAACATTCTGTATCCGCGAGATCCCATCTTGGAGCCTTCGCCGACATTCCGCCGGAGGGGGAATCAACCATGGAGGGCCTCGCCATCACCACCAAGGCCTCTCCGATGAGTTGTGAGTAGTTTACCACAGACCTTTGGGTCCATAGTTATTAGCTAGATGGCTTGTTCTCTCTCTTTGATTCTCAATACAAAGTTCTCCTACCTCTTCTTGGAGATCTATTCGATGTAACTCTTTTTGCGGTGTGTTTGTCGAGATCCGATGAATTGTGGGTTTATGATCAACTTTATCTATGATAAATGTTTGAATCTCCTCTGAATTCTTTTATGTATGATTGGTTATCTTTGCAAGTCTCTTCGAATTATTAGTTTGGTTTGGCCTACTAGATTGATCTTTCTTGCCATGGGAGAAGTTCTTAGCTTTGGGTTCAATCTTGCGGTGTCCTTTCCCAGTGACAGTAGGGGCAGCAAGGCACATATTGTATTGTTGCCATCGAGGATAAAAAGATGGGGTTTATATCATATTGCATGAGTTTATTCCTCTACATCATGGCATCTTTCTTAATGCGTTACTCTGTTCTTCATGAACTTAATACTCTAGATGCATGCAGGAGTCTGTTTATGTGTGGAGTAATAGTAGTGGATGCAAGCAGGAGTCGGTCTACTTGTTACGGACGTGATGCCTATATACATGATCATGCCTAGATAATCTCATAACTATGCACTTTTCTATCAATTGCTCGACAGTAATTTGTTCACCCACCGTAATAATTATGCTATCTTTAGAGAAGCCACTAGTGAAACCTATGGCCCCCGGGTCTATCTTTTATCATATAAGTTTTCCATTTACTTTTATTTGCATCTTTTACTTTCCAATCTATATCATAAAAATACCAAAAATATTTATCTTATCATATTATCTCTATCAGATCTCACTTTTGCAAGTTTCCGTGAAGGGATTGACAACCCCTTTATCACGTTGGTTGCGAGGTTCTTGTCTGTTTGTGTACGTGCGTGGGACTGTTGAGGTGCCTCCTACTGGATTGATACCTTGGTTCTCAAAAACTGAGGGAAGTACTTACGCTACTGTGCTGCATCACCCTTTCCTCTTCAAGGAAAACCAACGCAAGCTCAACACGTAGCAAGGCCCAAAAAAACAAAAACAAAACAACAAAATGAGAGAAAAAGAGAGAAGGGCAATGCTATTATCCTTTTACCACACTTGTGCTTCAAAGTAGCACCATGATCATGATAGAGAGTCTCCTATGTTGTCACTTTCATATACTAGTGGGAATTTTTTGTTATAGAACTTGGCTTGTATATTCCAATGATGGGCTTCCTCAAATGCCCTAGGTCTTCATGAGCAAGCAAGTTGGATGCACACCCACTTAGTTTCTTTTTGAGCTTTCATACACTTATAGCTCTAGTGCATCCGTTGCATGGCAATCCCTACACACTCATATTGATATCTATTGGTGGGCATCTCCATAGCCCGTTGATACGCCTAGTTGATGTGAGACTATCTCCTCTTTTTTGTCTTCTCCACAACCACCATTCTATTCCACCTATATATAGTGCGATGTCCATGGCTCATGCTCATGTATTGCGTGAAAGTTGAAAAACTTTGAGAATACTAAAATATGAAACAATTGCTTGGCTGAAACCGGGGTTGTGCATGATTTGAATATTTTGTGTGACGAAGATGGAGCATAGCCAAACTATATGATTTTCTAGGGATAAGCTTTCTTTGGCCATGTTATTTTGGGAAGACATAATTGCTTTGTTAGTATGCTTAAAGTATTATTGTTTTTATGTCAATATTAAACTTTTGTTTTGACTCTTATGGATCTGAATATTCTTGCCACAATAGAGAAGATTACATTGATAAATATGTGAGGTAGCATTCCACATCAAAAATTCTGTTTTTATCATTTACCTACTCAAGGACGAGCATGAATTAAGCTTGGGGATGCTTGATACGTCTCCAACGCATCTATTAGTTTTTATTGTTCCATGCTATTATATTATCCATCTTGGATGTTTTATATGCATTTATATGCTATTTTATACGATTTTTGGGACAAACCTATTAACCTAGAGCCCAGTGCTAGTTTCTGTTTTTTCATTGCTTTGAGTTTTACATAAAAGGAATACCAAACGGAGTCCAATTGATGTGCCAATTTTTGATGATTTTTTATGGAGACAAAGAAGCCCCCGAAGTAAAAGAGTTGGGCCAGAAGAGTCCCGAGCCATCCAAGAGGGTGGAGAGCGCGCCCTACCCCCTAGGCGCGCCCCACTATCTCGTGGATGATTCGGAGACCCCCCTGACAGGAGACCGACGCCAAAAATTCCTATAAATCCAGTAACCCCCGAAAAGAAACTTAGATTAGGAGTTCAGCCGCCGCAAGCCTCTGTAGCCACCAAAAACCTCTTGGTAGCCCGTTCCGGCACCCTGCCGGAGGGGGGGGGATCCATCACCGGTGGCCATCTTCATCATCCCTGCGCTCTCCATGACGAGGTGGGAGTAGTTCACCCTCGGGGTTGAGGGTATGTACCAGTAGCTATGTGTTTGATCTCTCTCTCTCTCTCTCTCTCTCTCTCTCTCTTGTTCTTGATTTGGCATGATCTTGATGTATCGCGAGCTTTGCTATTATAGTCGGATCCTATGATGTTTCTCCCCCTCTACCGTCTTGTAATGCATTGATTTTTTCCTTTGGAGTTATCTTATCGGATTGAGTCTTTAAGGATTTGAGAACACTTGATGTATGTCTTGCATGTGCTTATCTGTGGTGACAATGGGATATTCACGTGATCTCACTAGTAGAAAAAGGACCTAATGTGAGACACATTAGTCCCGGTTCGATTTCGGCCCGGTACTAATGGTACCATTAGTGCTGGTTCGAATGACTATGCATTAATGCCGGTTCATTTTGACCCTTTAGTACCGGTTCGTGCCACGAACCGGTACTAAAGGGGTGGTGGCAGGCTGGCGTTAGGCCGGGGCCCCGCAATCACCTTTAGTACCGGTTCGTGGTACAAACCGGTACTAAAGGGCTAACCTTTAGTACCGGTTCGTGCCACGAACCGGTACTAAAGGGGTTTGACCTATAGTCCCGGTTGGAGACACAAACTGGGACTATAGGGCAATTTTCAAACTCTACCCCC